>NC_048299.1:121445452-121478297 GCF_013100865.1 Trachemys scripta elegans | reverse complement strand
GGGGTTCTAGGCATGTGTCTGTACAGATTTGTTCCTGTGCTTTGTCAGGGAGATTTTTTAGCAGATGGTGTAGTTTCTTTAGGTAATCCTCAGTGGGATCAGAGGGTAATGGCCTGTAGAATGTGGTGTTAGAGAGCTGTCTAGCAGCTTCTTGGTCATATTCCAATTTATTCATGATGACGACAGCACCTCCTTTGTCAGCCTTTTTGATTATGATGTCAGGGTTGTTTCTGAGGCTGTAGATGGCGTTGTGTTCAGCATTGCTGAGGTTATGTGGCAAGTGATGTTGCTTTTCCACAATTTCAGCCTTTGCACGTTGACGGAAGCAATCTATGTAGAAATCCAGTCTGTTGTTTCGACCGTCCGGAGGAGTCCACGCAGAATCCTTTTTTTTTGTAGTGCTGGTAGGGGGGATTCTGTGGGTTAGTATGCTGTTCAGAGGTATGTTGGAAATATTCTTTGAGTCGGAGACGTCGAAAGTAGGATTCTAGGTCACCGCAGAACTGTATCATATTCACGGGTCTGGAGGGACAAAAGGAGAGGCCCCGAGATAGGACAGTGTGTAACACTAATTCTTTTTCCTGGTGTTCAAAATATCTGATATGCCTTTTTATATTTTCCAAGTCCATGCTATTCCATATTGATATGCCTGATCCAAACCAACCCGAAACAGAACCAACAATTCCATCTAACCATTGGAGTTAGATAACTGAACACCCCTCTTCCTTTGGTTTGTGACTTACTCTGGGATTTAGGCAGGACACAGACACTCCTAGAATGAGGCTGAAGTGCACATGCCCATAGTGAAAAAAAGTAGGTGCCAATTAAGTTTAGGCACCTACAGGATTAGGAGACAAACAAGCATGGGTTTTGTGGATCACAGAAGACAGAATAATGGACTTTTTACAATGTTGTCTGAAAGTATTCCATATATTTCCTTAAAATTCAATACTTTTTCAGGCTAAATAAGCCTAGCTTTTGCAATCTGTCATGTATGTGTGTCTCCACAGCCTTGAATCATATATAGTCACTTACATCCGTATAAAATGTTGCCATTCTGATTTGCCAGCAGGTTACTCCCATTTTGCACAGGTATAAATGGCTATATAAGTTGCAAGGCAGTAGAAAATCAGGCTTGCTATATGTAATTTCTCAATAGCCGATACAATTTTGGCACACACAGCAAGCATTTTTAATCCAACAAGTAGAATACAAAACCAAAGAGAGCCTCAGTAGAGATCTTTTCCAATAAACTAAGGCTGCTAATCTCTTTGAATCTGAAAATCTAGTTCACATCACCTTTCACTCTGACAATTACTCTGGGTATTAACAAACATAGGCAACAAATTGCCATTTATTTTAAACCTCCACGTACTTGACAATTTCTCTCCTTTTAATCTGGCTCTTAGTCCCTTTTTTCTAAGGCATGAGTGTTGGCAAGTTCATTTCTTAATCAATTGCCACAGCAATGTAGACTCTATCTTACTAATTAATGAGTGTGAGATCCCCTAAAGACTGTTATCCAGCCTTCCCCAGCCAAAAACTGGGAACAGAGTTCTCTCCCTCAGTTAGGCATCCTTCCACGCTCAGGACTCCACCGTGGAAAGCATCTTCTTTAAACTCTTTTAGAATATCTTTGTTGTTTCCTTAAAAAATAAACAAATGACTGATATGTTCATCATTGTTTTCAGATCCCTTCATCAGTTTCCTGATAGCCTTTCCTTCTGTGTCTGGCAAGAATGTCATGCATATTTGCAATTATTAAAATGAATATTTAAAAATCTGATGGAAGAAGCTCTGTCTTTTAAGTTTGTTACCATAGTTGTTCTTCACGATTATATTTATAGCAATAAATTAGCTCTTTGAGACTTGTTGTATAATATGTGCTCCAGAAAATGCTATTGTTTATCAAATTCATCTGATTGCCAATTCCTTTTAGCTACCTATCCATTATATTAATCTAATATCCTCCCCATGCTGTGTTCTCCTTTATTTCAGAATTGGGACCAGCATGGATGAAACATTCTAGCATGTCAGCCAGTAACAATGAGCAATGTTTTCTCTGCTGGGCAGTGATGTTAAAGCACAGACACTGGTTATTATCCGACTGGCCTTCCATATTTCTGCTCTTCCTTCTCTTCTATAGGTTTCAGAACTCACATTGCAAAGAGCTGTCTGATGGGTGACTGCATTTGCTATGGTGAATCCCTAACTCCCTCTTGCATAAAAGCATGGAGAAAAGGGACAATAATGTTATACTCTGGTTTCTGACATAAAAATTAGAGTCAAAGGAGAATAATCAGTAAATCAATGAAAAGGGCTGATAAAGACATATAAAAGCTATAGATAATACTATATGGTGTTTATCACTCAGGAAAGGAATTTAAAATAACAGCTTCTATATGCTTTGTTTTAAAGTCTCACAATTTTTCTATTATTCCTAAAGAGAATGTCAAACATTTAAAAAAAACCTCTTCATCTGTATTACTAATAGAACCATTGTTTAATTAATAATAAATAATAATATACAAATTGAATTTCCTTTTTAGCATTTATTCTCTATTTATTACTTGCATTTCACACAGCTTGGACTTTAGAAACAGAACAGGCTCAGTTCAATTTCACTTTCTAGTTCTTTTGCAGTGCTCACAGACACTCTCAAACTGTGGCCATATTGGTCACAATGTTAATGTATCCGTCAGTCTTCAAGCAGTGATACTTCCAGCTTATTTGTAACCTAGTCCAGGACTCCTTTTGGGTTTCTCTTACATTACAGACCTTGCACTTTTTGTAATTAACAATAGCTATGCACAGTGGGTGAAAAATGCTACCTAGTGTTGTGAGGTTTAATGCTCTTGAATAAAGCTGGATGCAGCTGAGAGGAGGAGCCACTTTCACTTCCCTGACTCTGGAGCCAGCTCTCCACTGTCTCCTTACCTGGTGCAATTTAGAAACCACTTTTATATTTTCCACTGAGAGAATCAAAATGTTTTGGGTCAGTTAGATGTGAATCAACACACTTCAATTGAGGTCAACTTGACCTTAATCTGCATTGCCTGAGCTGCCATCATGCCTCTTGTGGGTTCTAGTTCAGGTGCCAGATTAAGAAAAGGACTTAAGCACTTTACTGCCATTTTAGGTGCCTACACCCCAGAATGAGGCCCTACTAGGATTCACAAAACTGCTGCTCATCTGCCCCTACACAGGGTATGTGCCTAAGTTTGTGTGGTAAAAGTTCCCTAGGTGCCTATGTTTCTATTTCTGGACAAGTGCACTGTAGTCCCATGCCAGAGTCAGATGCCTAAGCCCCAGAGGGATGCACAAATTGGAACTTAACATCTCAATTCAGGGTTCCCCTAGCGGTACCCTCTGTTGTGATCCCATCACTTGTGCCTAGGCAGAAGTGAGTCCTGGAGTTTGAGGAGCACCTCCCTGCAGAGGAAACTGAGGGGGAGGTGCCCTTGTCTTGAGAGACACCTTGGTTGACCATAGGAAACAGTTCCATTTCAAAAAGTTGTTGAGCCATGTTGAGATAGCATGTGGGGATTGTTCAAGATAGATAGACTCCCCACTACCCCATTGCTCATTTTGTTCTAAGTACTTCTGCTTCCTGTTGTTTCTCTCTGCTGCTTGGCTCTCTCCTTCTAGTGTCTATGGTGCTGCTCAACTTTGGCTTGCTAAATATTAAATGGATGACAGGATGGTCATAAAATAGCACAACTCTTTGAATTTCACAGACAAAAAATGGGCTCATGTTGTCTTTTATAAGAGATACACTCAGACCCTGATAGGCAGAGAACTGGTTGAAGGTATGGGAAGAGGAAGCCTTCTTGAGCCATGGCTTCAATGTCACTGCTGGGGTAGATGCTCTCTTTTCTCAGGGTGCAGGGGCGCAGATCCTCTCTGTGAAGGAGATTGTGCAGGGCTAGATCCTTCAGGTGGAGATTCATATTGGCACTATTGCTTTTGATCATTTTGATGTGTATGACCTACATTTCATTACCCGTGTATTTGAATACTAGAATGATTTGCAACCCAAAAATTTATCATTTTAGCAAAACAATTGCTTCATGCTGCACACTTAGGCAGAGTAGGTGTGTCTATGCAAACACAGCTTCTCCTGAAGTCTTTTCTCCCACTGCATCATTAAATGACAGGGAAGAGTTCATGCTGACCCTGCTTACATAAGAAGTTATTCAGAAGTATTCCAAATACAGTTTGCAAACATTTATGGATGTATTAATTGTATGTTCACTAAAAAATTGTCAGGTTCTCTCTCTGAGGCTGACTGGCAGCAGTGATTAACATCTCAGTTCAGGGTTTCACATACCATAGCTCTGAGCTTTCACTTTATGTCAGAGGTGGGCAAATTACGGCCCACGGGCCACATCCGGCCTGTGGCACCATCCTGCCCAGCCCTTGAGCTCCTGGCCAGGGAAGCTAGCCCCTGGCCCCTCCCCCGCAGTCTCAGCTCACCGTGCCACCAGCGCTCTGGGCGGCAGGGCTGTGAGCTCCTGCCGGGCAGTGCGGCTGTGAGAGCCACCAGGTGTAGCGTATGAAATTGCTCCCCATAGGAATGTGCTACTTATGGAGTACCAGGACTGGCAGCGGAAAGTAGTACACTGAAAGTAGCACATTCCTTTGGGGAGCAATTTAATACACTACACCTGGGTAGGGAAGGCTGTGCCTCCCAAAGCAGCCTGGCCCCCGCCCCCTATCCGCCCCCTCCCACTTCCTGCCCCCTGACTGCCCCCCTCAGTACCTCCGACCCACCCAACATCCCCGCTCCTTGTCCCCTGACTGCCCCCCTCCCGAGAGCCCCCACCCCTAACTGCCCCCCCAGGACCCAACCCCCTATCCAGCCCCCCTGATCCCTGTCCCCTAACTGCCCCGACACACCCTCCCCCTGACAGGCCCCCCGGGACTCCCATGCCTATCCAACCGCCCCTGTCCCCTGACCGCCCCCCCATCCAGAACCTCTGCCCCATCCAGCCGCTCCCTGTCCCCTGACTGCCCCCCAGGATCCCCTGCCCCTTATCCAACCCCCTTACCCCCTTACCATGCCACTCAGAGCACCCGGACTGGCAGCCGTAAATAGTACACCCTAAGTGGCACATTCCTACGGGGAGCAATTTAATACACTACACCCGCCCTCCATACACTTTCAGAACCCCGATGTGGCCCTCAGGCCAAAAAGTTTGCCACCCCTACTCTATGTAATACTTTTCTGAAAAGACCAAACTCTGGCCTGTGCTTCAGCAGGGTGGTGACCTGAGGTGCATGAAAGAGGGGAGTGTAATACAGTGATACATTGTATCACAAGTTCCACAGGTTGACTATTTGTTGTGTGAAGAAACACTTCCTTTTGTTTGTTTTAAACCTGCTGCCTATTCATTTCATTGGCTGGCCTCTGGCTCTTGTGTTATGTTAAGGGCTAAATAACACTTCCTTGTTCACTTTCTTAGGGCCCACAAAGGGAGCGCAGAGGGTAGAAGAGCCCATCCCCTCATTATTTTGTCCACCAATTAGGTCTAATATCAGACACACCAATTTGGGGTCATTATTTTCCGATTCCACATCTTCTGTTTTTACCAAGCGTGATTTAAACACAGTCCTTGAACCACAATGGTAGGGCCTTTTATCTAGATTAAAATTCAGTCAGTTTCCTTTTCATACCTTCCCCATCAGCATTTGTTGCTCTGCGATATTGCTACATCTGAATGAGGAGCCAGAGCAGAGCTGTCCAAAGGCACATGGGGGCAGGGGCTGAGCAGCAGAGGAGGCAGATCCTGGGGGATCGTTTGGGTGGGGCAGGGAGTGGAGGCCATGGTAGCACATGCAGTCCATCTCCCAGGGTCAGGGCCGGAGGGGTCCCTGCAACAGCGAGCAGGACAGCAATTGCCAGGGCACGGGCTGCTGCCTGGATAGCCGGGAGAGGTGAGCAGTCGACTGACCCCCCAGCCTGGGCTCGGCCATAGGCTTGGTGAGTCTCTTGCCCTTGGCTCCCCTACGGGAGCCCCCACTCCTGGGCGATCTCAATGGTCCTGGCAGGAGTTCAGCTCACCCCCTGCTGGGTCTGTCCAGACTCCAGCTACAGTTCACTGGTCTGCAGTCCCTGGCGCCGCTCCCCAGGTCCTGCCACAGGTCACTGGTGAGGGGCAGCCCTCCAGGGCCCCTTGGTATCAACCTGGTAGTGCCAGTCTGTGCCAACCAGTGTGTGTGTGGGGAGAGGGGGCTGGCCCCTGCCTCAGGCTGGGCTCCCCTCCTCCCGAGCTCACTCGCAGCCCCCAGAAGCCTACCTGCTCCTGAGGAAATGTCTCCCCCTTTCCTGTGGCCACTGGCACTGTCTGAAGCTGCCCGTGGCAGGGGCAGCATGTTCTGCAGGTGGCCGAACTGGGGCTGCCTGAGTGCAGGAAGGCGCCTGCCTTTGGACCTGCCCGGGGGGGGTCCCATCACCTGGGGGCGAGCCAGGAGTGTAATAGGGAAAGACCCAGCAGGACGTGGGGATGGCCTGGGGGGGGGGGGGGGGGGGGAGGGAGGGCAGGGGGGGGGGGAAGAGAGCTCACACTGAGCAATGCATGGCAGGGAGACACCCAAGGGTACATCCCAGAGCCAGGCTGTGACCCGGCTCGGAGGGAGACGGGTCTGAGGGGGTATCGGAGCCATGGGCATGGGGGGCTCACCAGGGAGAGCCTAGAGGGTAGAAAATCTCCAGGAGCAGCCAGAGGGCTGGGGAGAGCCAGGGGGCCTCCGTGTCCCGGAGTGGGAGGCGAAGAGCGAAAGGCCGGGGATAGAGCAAGGAGGCCTCCATGGGGCAAAATGGGGGAGCCCCAGGGACAGCCCCACGCCCAGGGGGCGAGAGACACTGGGGCTGGTGGCAGGGCCAGGGACGCTGCGAGGGGCTGTGTTTTGTGGGGGATATGAGGCAGAAGCCACTGAGAGTGAACAGGGCTGGGGGCAGGCAGGAGGGAAGCGCTGGCTGCCAGGCTGGGTGGGGAGCCAGGGCAGGAAGCCCTCACCTTGATGGAGCTGCCCAGAGGCAGGTGTCAGGTCAGCCCAGAGGGCAAGGAGCCCCAGGAGGAGGAGGCCTGATTTCATGGTGCTGCTGGGCCAAGATGCCCAGCGCCGAGCCGCACCAGCTTATATAGCGTCACGCCAGCCCGGCACTGCCATCCCAGAAGGGGCCATTGCACAAGAAAGCTGCCCCCAGTGTCTGCCCCTCCCAAAGGGAACAGGGAAGCAGCAGGGCCCTGCGAGAGTTGGGAAACGTCCCTGTGAGGAAGGTGGAAATGTAATAACAGGCTGCAGAGGTGAGTTCATGTTTCCAGGCGGCTCTGCGCTCTTCCTGGGACACCGGGACAAACAGCTGACCCCAGAGGCCACTGAGCACTGGGCTGCTCTGGAGCGAACCTCTCATGAAGCCCTTCCAGCGCCGGCCCCGGGAGCTGTGCGGGACGGGACCTCTCAGCTCACGGCAAAGAGCTGGTTCCCTAGAGCCAGATCTGTCATTCTCCCAACACGCCTCCAGCCCTCCCTCTTCCCTCTGCTGGTTCCTGTGAGGAGCTGCTGGGCCCAGGCCTGCCACGCTGTAATTGCTAACGCTGGCCCACCAGCCTAGCAGCTCCCCATGACCCAGAAAGCAGCACTTATGCATCCACCCCTCCCCAGAGCTGGCTGCAGGGACAGCTCCAGAACCGAACCCTGCCCCTCGCACGCTGCCCCCGTGGGCTGGGGGCTAAGGGAGGGGTCGGTATGTCCTTCTCGCTCTCCCCCCAGGTCTCTGACGCTCCTTCGGGGGGCTGGGATAAAGCACCCCCCAAAGGCCTGGGCTATCCATGTGTGTGTTGTGTGCTCTGGATTCCGCCCGGTCCATCTCTATTCCTCCGCCCCGCCCCGTGGATTCCCTCAGCTGATGTCTAACGATGGGGGCTGAATGTCTCTGTGGTGCTGACCCTTGTCTCTGGGATGTGACTGGAGGAGGGTGCATGGGGAGGTCTTGGGGTTCCCGCCACAACCTCCCCATTAGGCTGTGATGACCCCAGATAAGCAGTACTCACATGTCCCCATTAGGGTCTGCTGACCCCATATGAGTGGCTCATGCATGTTCCCCTTAGGATGTGAGACCCCAGTATGAGTGTACCCTCTGGCCCTGACAACAGCCGCAGCCCTTATGGCAGCTAGCATCACCCAGCACAGGGTCAAAGCCGCTTCTGGCAGGGGGACATGGGCTGGGGGAACGTGTGAATGTCCATCACGCCATTGCTTTCCCAGGGCAGCACATTTGTGCTCTCCAGGTATTTTTATGAGCTGCAGGGACATCACTGGGCAGGGGTGATTTATTACAATGGGGTCATAGGAGCCACAAACAGTGGAGGAATCTGCTTGATGTCTTAGGTGTCTGTACACAAATATAAGGAGTGTGTGGAATAAACAGGCTGAACTGGAAGGATTAGCACAGAAACGAAATTATTACTCAGTTGGCATCACTGCGACTTGGGAGGCTAAATCTCATGGCTGGAATACTGGTACAGAGGGGTGTGGTAATCCAGGAGGACTGGAAGAGAAAAGGGGAGAGGCGTTGCATGATCCCTCAAGGATATGTACAGCTGTTCTGCGGTCCAGCAGGAGGTGAGAAGTAGACGAGCTGAAAGTCTCTGGTTCAAACTAGTGGGGCCTGTGTGTGTTCTCTCCCTCTCCGTCGGGGAGTAGCCCTGGGCCCCCCTCAGCGCTTTGCCAGCCCAGGGAGAGGGGGGCACCTTGGACAGGCTGCTCAGAGCTGTCCTGCCCTTATCCCCACTGGGCCCTGCCCTTTGCAGACCTTACGACTGTCTCAGCCATCGCTAGAGTCACTGGACACGGTCTGTAGAGACAGTCGATTGGATCGTCATTATCCATGGCTTGGTGGGAGCTCTCCCGTGCACAGAGCTGCAGACACAGCCTGGCCCGTGGTCACGGCTCTTTGCAGAGCTCTCGCTTTAGAGACCCCCAGGTCAGTGGAGCTACGACTCACAATCCTCCCAGTCCCTCTAGTTGTGTGGCACACAGGCAGCACCCTACGGAGGCTCAGCAAGATGTTTCAACTGGGACACTTGTGGGAGGCTCTGGAGCTAAAGAGCAGGTTAAGGAGCTCGCTGGACCACTAATGTTGATCTTCAATCGTCTTGGAGCAAAGGGGATGTTCCAGAGGACTGGAAGAAAGCTAATGTTGTACCAAATTTTAAAAAGGGTAAATAGGATGACCCAGCTTCTTATAGGCCTGTCAGCCTGACATTGATCCCAAGCAAGATAATGGAGCAGCTGGTACATGACTCAATCAATAAAGAATTAAAGGAGGGCAATGTAATTAATGCTCAGCCTTATGGGAAAATAGATCCCGTCAAATTAACTGGATATCTTTGTTTGATGAGATGACAAGTTTGGCGGATAAAGGTAATCATGTTGATGTAATAGATTCCTTTCAAGGGATTTGATTTTATACCACATGACATTTTGTTTAAAAAAAACTAGAAGGAGATAAAATTAATCCGGCCCATATTAAATGGATTAAAACCAGGGTAACTGAACAGTCTCAAACTGCAACGGTAACCAGAGAATTGTCTTGCAGTGGGTGTGTTCCCAGTGGGGTCTTGACCCTTCACTACTTCACATTTTTATCAATGATCTGGAAGACAATGTAAAACCACCACTGATAAAGGTAGCAGATGACACAGCAATTGGGGGTGCCATCAGTAACAAAGCACTGGGCAGGGCACTGATTCAGAGTGAGCTGGACCACTGGCTAAAGTGGGTGCAAGCAAACAATGTGTGTTTTAATATGGCTAAACATAAGCATCTAGGACCAAAGAATGACGGCCAGACTTACAGGGTAGGGGACTCTAGCCTGGGGAGCAGTGACTCAGAAAAAGACTTGAGGGTCATGGTGGATAATCTGCTGAACACGAGCTTCTAGTGGGATGCTGGGGCCGAAAGAGCCAATGTGATCCTGGGATGGATAAACATGGGAATCTCCCGTAAGACTAGAGAGGTTAGTTTAACACTGTGTTTCGCAATAGTGTGACCACGGCTGGAATCTTGTGTCCAGTTCTGCTGCCCACAATTCAAGAAGGATTGCGATTGGAATGACAGAGACTTGGTGGAATAACTCACATGACTGGCAGAAAAGGTGGGGGAGTTGCGTTGTATGTAAGAGAAGAGTATGACTGCTCAGAGCTCCGGTATGAAACTGCAGAAAAACCTGAGAGTCTCTGGATAAAGTTGAGAAGTGTGAGCAACAAGGGTGATGTCGTGGTTGGAGTCTGCTATAGACCACCAGACCAGGTGGATGAGGTGGACGAGGCTTTCTTCTGGCAACTAGCAGAAGTTGCTAGATCGCAGGCCCTGGTTCCCATGGGAGACTTTAATCACCCTGATATCTGCTGGGAGAGCAATACAGCAGTGCACAGACAATCCAGGAAGTTTTTGGAAAGTGTAGGGGACAATTTCCTGGTGCAAGTGCTGAAGGAACCAACTAGGGGCAGAGCTTTTCTTGACCTGCTGCTCACAAACAGGGAAGAAATAGTGGGTGAAGCAAAAGTGGATGGGAACCTGGGAGGCAGTGACCATGAGATGGTTGAGTTCAGGATCCTGACACAAGGAAGAGAGGAGAGCAGCAGAATATGGACTCTGGACTTCAGAAAAGCAGACTTTGACTCCCTTAGGGAACAGATGGGCAGGATCCCCTGGGAGAATAACATGAAGGGCAAAGGAGTCCAGGAGAGCTGGCTGTATTTTAAAGAATCCTTATTGCGGTTGCAGGAACAAACCATCCCGCTGTGTAGAAAGAATAGTAAATATGGCAGGCGACAAGCTTGGCTAAACAGTGAAATCCTTGCTGATCTTAAATGCAAAAAAGAAGCTTACAAGAAGTGGAAGATTGGACAAATGACCAGGGAGGAGTATAAAAATATTGCTCAGGCATGCAGGAATGAAATCAGGAAGGCCAAATCACACTTGGAGTTGCAGCTAGCAAGAGCTGTTAAGAGTAATAAGAAGGGTTTCTTCAGGTATGTTAGCAACAAGAAGAAAGTCAAGGAAAGTGTGGACCCCTTACTGAATGAGGGAGGCAACCTAGTGACCGAGGATGTGGAAAAAGCTAATGTACTCAATGCTTTTTTTGCCTCTGTCTTCACAAACAAGGTCAGCTCCCAGACTGCTGCACTGGGCAGCACAATATGGGGAGAAAGTGACCAGCCCTCTGTGGATAAAGAAGTGGTTCGGGACTATTTAGAAAAACTGGACGTGCACAAGTCCATGGGGCCGGATGCGAGGGTGCTAAAGGAGTTGGCGGATGAGATTGCAGAGCCATTAGCCATTATCTTTGAAAACTCATGGCTATCAGGGGAGGTCCCAGATGACTGGAAAAAGGCTAATGTAGTGCCCATCTTTAAAAAAGGGAAGAAGGAGGATCCGGGGAACTACAGGCCAGTCAGCCTCACCTCAGTCCCTGGAAAAATCATGGAGCAGGTCCTCAGGAATCAATTATGAAACAGAGGAGAGGAAAGTGATCAGGAACAGTCAGCATGGATTCACCAAGGGGAAGTCGTGCCTGACTAACCTAATTGCCTTCTATGATGAGATAACTGGCTCTGTGGATGAGGGGAAAGCAGTGGATGTGTTATTCCTTGACTTTAGCAAAGCTTTTGATACCGTCTCCCACAGTATTCTTGCCGCCAAGTTAAAGAAGTATGGGCTGGATGAATGGACTGTAAGGTGGATAGAAAGCTGGCTAGATTGTTGGGCTCAATGGGTAGTGATCAATGGCTCCATGTCTAGTTGGCAGCCGGTTTCAAGCGGAGTGCCCCAAGGGTCGGTCCTGGGGCCGATTTTGTTTAATATCTTTATTAATGATCTGGAGGATGGTGTGGACTGCACTCTCAGCAAGTTTGCAGATGACACTAAACTAGGAGGCGTGGTAGATACACTAGAGGGTAGGGATCGGATACAGAGGGACCTAGACAAATTAGAGGATTGGGGAAAAAAAAAAAAAAAACCCTGATGAGGTTCAACAAGGACAAGTGCTGAGTCCTGCACTTAGGACGGAAGAATCCCATGCACTGCTACAGACTAGGGACCAAATGGCTAGGTAGCAGTTCTGCAGAAAAGGACCTAGGGGTCACAGTGGACGAGAAGCTGCATATGAGTCAACAGTGTGCTCTTGTTGCCAAGAAGGCTAATGGCATTTTGGGCTGTATAAGTAGGGGCATTGCCAGCAGATCGAGGAATGTGATCGTTCCCCTTTATTCGACATTGATGAGGCCTCATCTGGAATACTGTGTCCAGTTTTGGGCCCCACACTACAAGAAGGTTGTGGAAAAATTGGAAAGAGTCCAGCGGAGGGCAACAAAAATTATTAGGGGTCTGGAGCACATGATTTATGAGGAGAGGCTGAGGGAATTGGGATTGTTTAATCTCCAGAAGAGAAGAATGAGGGGGGATTTGATAGCTACTTTCAACTACCTGAAGGGGGGTTCCAAAGAGGATGGAGCTCGGCTGTTCTCAGTGGTGGCAGATGACAGAGCAAGGAGCAATGGTCTCAAGTTGCAGTGAGGGAGGTCCAGGTTGGATATTAGGAAACACTATTTCACTAGGAGGATGGTGAAGCACTGGAATGCTTTACCTAGGGAGGTGGTGGAGTCTCCTTCCTTGGAGGTTTACAAAGCCCTGGCTGGGATGATTTAGTTGGGAATTGTTCCTGCTTTGAGCAGGGAGTTGGACTAGATGACCTCTTGAGGTCCCTTCCAACCCTGATATTCTATGATTCTAAGGAGGTTGATAAAATTAGAGAGGGGTCAGAGAAGAGCCATGAGAATGATTAAAGGATTAGAAAACCTGCCTTGTAGTGATAGACTCAAGGAGCTCAATCTATAAATAGCTAGACGGGGAACAAATATTTAATAATGGGCTCTTCAGTCTAGCAGAAAAAGGTCTAACACGATCCATTTGAAGTTAGACAAACTCAGACTGGAAATAAGGTGCACATTTTTGACAATGAGACTAATTAACCACTGGAACAACTTACTAAGGATCATGGTAGAGTCTCTATCACCAACAATTTTTATATCAAGATTGGATGTTCTTCTAAAAGCTCTGCTCCAGGAATTATTTTGGGGTTACACTTGAATTAGGGTTCGTGGCCAAGAGAGGCAGGTGGCACATGACAAACAGCAATTCCTGAAAAACAAGTGGGTGTCACCTTGGGCAGGGATTGGCAGTTGCTTCCAGTACACATGCCCAGAGCAAGGGAGGATGCTGGTCAGAAACTGGTACATGAAACTATCCCTTTCTGGCCAGAATTGCGTGATACTGATAACTAAGTGTGGAAGTTCCAGGCCCTGCTTTCACCACCACTGCATCTGTCCCTCCATTGCCCCCAGCGAGCTGAATTGCTGCTAGCAGCGATTGGAAATGCCCAGTGCAGAGAAGAGAGGGACCTCACTTTGCAGAGGCAATACAGGCCATGAATTCTACCTGCTCCCAGTGAGGTGCTGAATGGTTTCTTCCCTAATATTAATTTTCCTCTAATCAAATTGCCGGCACAGCTGGCATTGGGGACTCTGGGCTGAGATTTCAAATCTTTAACTTCAGTGTGTTTTCCTCCGACTGAACATCTGTTTCCCTCTGACTAGTGAAGTGAATGGAGAGTCCTTCGCCTGTTGACAAGGCCACTCCGAAGGTCCCCAAGAGAGTCGGCAGCTGTCTCTGCGCAGGACAGACACAGTTTGGGCTGCACATTGCATTGTGTGGAGCAGGACGAGGCTTGGCTATCCACCTGATGGAGATTGCAAGTGTAACTCCTCTGCCAGCCAGAGTTGGTAGCAGGAAGGGCTGGGTTCCGTATCTAAAGGTTCCTTTTCACCAATGCAACACAAAACCGGCGCGACCCCCCGCCCATTGACCTGGGACAATTACACACGCCCCCGGGCGCATCTAAGAGGCAATACTTCCCACTCACAAACACAGCATCTGAGTGTAGCAAAATCTTTTAATAAAAGGCGGGAAGTAACTCAGCATTAATTTGCGGAAACACCGCAAACAGGGCTCATAAACATAAACCATGAGCTGGCCGACAGAGGGCACTCCAGAGGGCTATTGAGCTAATTCCCTGAGATGACCAGCAGGAGGCTCTGTGCACACTTACACCACATCTCTCCACCAGCCGGGCCAGCTCCAGGTACCAGCGGAGGAAGCACGTGCCTGGGGCAGCACATGCTAAGGGGCAATATTCCATCCATTCTTGGGGTGGCACAGTCTGAGCAGCTTTTTTTGTTTTTGTTTTTGCTTGGGGCGGCAAAAATGGTAGAGCCAGCCCTGTCCACCAGCTGTCCTGTGGGCCACTAACCAAGATGTTTTCAGGGCCCACCACTTAACACAGCTCTCAGTGATTTCAGCCTCACTGCTGGTGCAAACCGGGCAGTCTGTTGCATCAGACACTGTCCCAAAGCAGATCTAATATTTAGACCTAGGTATCAGTGACTTCAGTTCCACAGCATGTAACAAGACTCTCAATTCAGTCTGAACAAGTTCTGTTATTACACAGTGGAGAAAGGAAGGGTCAAATGGTGCCTGGGGACCTTCAGAAGGGCCAACACCATCAGGTCCAGGTATCTGCCCCATATATACTCAAGGCATTCGGCTTTGTAACCCACGTCCCCTGCCTAGTTTAGTGGAGGGTGAGTCCCTCAATCAGGCTATGCCAGGTACAGTTCTGCTGCCCTTGATTCACACAACAAGGACAACAATGCTTTATTCCTCCTGCCCCAATAACGAGGAGCCTAGGGATCCCACACCAGCCAAAACTGACCATTTGGGCAAGCAGTCCTATCATGCTGAGCACCTAGGTGGGGTGAGTGTGTCCATGCAAACAAGATCAGCTCCTGAAGTCCTTTTCCACAGCTCACCATGAGAAGTCAGGGAAGAGCTCATTCAGACTCTGCTTACACAAGATTCTGGCTCACATCAGTAGGCTCCTGGGGTGAAATAGGCTGTGAGCTGGAGGAGCTGGACTGGGGACTTGTTTTTTTTGTTACCATGTCTGTGTTCCTCAGACTGGTCTCAGCTCTTCCAGATCCAGCCACAGGTTCCAGATGGAGCCACTCACTGCTTCCTGGGGATGTTTTTCCATAAGGCTTTGGCAAAAGCTGAGGCAACATCGAAGGTCCACAAAACCATATGCTTTGGATGGCACTCCCCTCCCTATGGCACCAAGAGGCTCCAGGGCTCCCATATTCCCTGCTCACTGCAAGGGCTGCGGCTCATATACTGCTAGTTTGTTGTACACTAAGACGTGTCCCTAGCACCCAGGCAGTCCCAGGGAACATGAACAGGAAGAAGCCGCCTTTTCCCCACTGCTGCCCAGTCCTGAGACAGGCGCAGCTCAGCCCAACCGGAGAATCTGTGCTAGAGTCTCGCCGTGCAGGGCGCCAGCCGTGCTTCCCACCATCTCCCTGCTCCACCACCCCTGCGATGCCTTTGGTGCCCTGGCCAACCGAGTCAGCTCCTTCCTTTCCCCAGCTCAGCAGCCTCACACGGACCCCACCGGGATTCACATGCCCGGCCCCACACAGGCAGCTGGGTCCCACTCTCCCTGTGACCCACGCTCCAGAGAGAGACGCTCTGATAACAGCCATTCCAATCACACTGCGACCCACACTCAGCAGCTAACCTGAGCCATGCCAGACGCGTAGGAGCTGCTCCATACCCCACATGTCAGGGAGCTGCTGGCCCCTCCCTGACACTGGGGGGAGTTGTTTGGTGATCCTCTCCCAGGGCCAAAGAAAAGGGGATAGGCCAATGAGAAATCAGGATCCTGAGACAGACAGTCCCCAGAGCCAATGGGAAGAGACCAACGCTCCAGGTCAGGCTGATTGAAAGGGCAGGCAGGCCAATGAGGAGTCAGGAAGCCAGAGTCCTGTGTGAGGTGGAGCTGCTGGGCCGGAGGGGCAGAGCTAAGGGGAGAGCAGGAATCCAGCTGGGCTGGGAGCAGGGCCAGAGGAGCAACCCCGGGAGCTGAGATGGAGGCAGGGTGTAAGTGGGGCTGTGGCTGTGCATAGACAGGCGCGTGAGCGGCTGGGGAGTCCAGGGGTCCCAGACCCAGGGCCCAGCGCAGGGAGGCCCCAGGCACGAGGACTTGCAGTCCAGGCTGGGAGGGGCTCGTGACCCCGACGAGGGTGGGGGGATGGGCCCTGCCCCCTAGCATCTGCGGGCATCTGGGCACAGCCAGAGCAAGGTGCGAGCCCCAGTGTCATGGCAACGCAGCCAGCGCCTGAGCAGGGGTGTGGGCAGGGGCGTGGGCCCTGTGAGGAGCAGGCTGGGAATGTCCCTGCACCCCTGAGACGGCCGGGTGTGGTGCCCCAGGCCTACGGGGCAGGGTGACATGTTTCCCTCTCACCTTCCCCTTTTCCCGTGTTCTCATTAGTTGCAGGTTAACAAATCGTATTTGCTCTGAACTCTGCGGTGAGCAGTGGGGCAGGGGGGCGTCCGGTGCAGAGACAGCATCCCGGAGTGCCAGCCTGCAAGTGAAGGGAGTGGGTGCAAGGACTCACATCCTTACACTAGCCCATTTCACCAGGGTAATGCATACACCAGGAAAGTTCCCCACACTAGTGGGACCTGGCCAATGGGAGCTGTGGAGTCAGTGCCTGCAGGCAGGGGCAGCGCACAGAGCCCCCGGTTCCCCCAGCATGGGCCACAGTGACGTGCCGGCTGCTTCCCGGAGCTGTGTGAGGTCAGGGTAGGCAGGGAGCCTGCCTTAGCCCCGCTGCGCCACCAGACTTTTAGTGGCCTAAAATCTTCCAGTTTGGCTTCAATAGCCTCCAGGAGATAGAGCCCGATTCCGGGAGACTCCTGGCAAAACCGGGATGGTTGGCATCCCTACCTGTCTGCTGCCTCAGGGCGCTCACCCAATGTGGAGACCCACAGCAGGTGCGGGGCAGGGACACTATCCAGAGATCACCAGGGCTTCTGTCCTAACGACGCCCTGGTGGCAGGAACAGAGAGAATCCTGATTCATGGTACCCCATGGCCACCGACACTCCCCCAGTATTCCCCCGAGCTCACCCACC
The DNA here is from genome assembly GCF_013100865.1 of Trachemys scripta elegans. Taxonomy (NCBI): domain Eukaryota; kingdom Metazoa; phylum Chordata; order Testudines; family Emydidae; genus Trachemys; species Trachemys scripta. The sequence goes on along the minus strand of NC_048299.1, from coordinate 121,461,198 downwards.
ACTGCCACTCACAGCATTGTGCACAATTATCACAAGAAGCTTCAGCTCCAGCCTGGAACCCTTCTGTCAAATGCTTTAGCCAAACCCAATCACTGGGCTCAATCCTGGGGAGGGAGGAATGGAAAGGCCTGTGCTCTACAGGAGGTCAGACTAGATCATCCCAGAGTTGTAATGTCATAGTTTGTTGCTTTGCTGAACTGAGCAGCCTGTGCTGCTGCCAGCAGTGCCTGCAGAGTGTGAGAACCAGCCTCGGGACACTGCTAGGAACCAGAGCACAAACCCAAACTGGCTGTGAGTTCTCTACCTAGGTTTCACCAACCAGTTATTAAAGTGTGAACTCCTCAGGCACCATAACAGCCTGACCAGGGTGTCCCAAACAGGCCCCTTGGGTACACCGGTCTGTCTCGCCGCCCAGGTGAGTGTACCTTTGTGATAGCTGGTTCCTTACACCACCAATCACAGCAATATTCAGCCCCAAAGGGCCAGTCACTTACCTAGGTCAATCGCTCCTTAGATCTCACACCAAAGACAAGGCTTCTAGCCAATCCTATAATAAACTATTTAAAAAGATTTATTAACTAGGAAAAGGAAACCAGAGAGTTATTTACAAGGTTAGTGCAGGTAAGCATAGATATGCAAATAAGTTACAATCTTCAATTTCAAAAGGTAACTGTGACACTTCTCTCTGTCCTTTAGGGGTGAGCGGGGGGGGGGGGGGGGGGGGGGGGGGGGGGGGGACTCTTGCTTATGCCTAGAAACACGTTTCCCACCAGTCCTTCTTGTTAGTGGTTTTCATTCTCTCCTGCCCACATGCCTGCAGCTGCAAAGCTCAGCTGGTGGGAGTTGTCCGCTGCACAACCAACATCTTTTGTCCTCTTGTTGACTCTAGAAATTCCAATGTCTCCCTACAGTCTGTCTGGTCTGGATGGACCTTTCCTTTGGAAAGGGTGTAACACCTTCTGCTGAAGATCAGCCCCTCACACTAATTAATGTGAGATTAGATATCAGATGGAAAACTGCCCCCACGCCTGCGCTCAGGGAACCTCTGGCCTCCTGCCCTTGAGCTACGGGTCCCAGTCCAGTTCCAGTCTCACCAAGAGCTCAGCGTAGGGAGGGGTGTCCTTCCACAAGAGAAACATCCAGATAGCTCAGTGGTTTGAGCATTGAGCTACTAAACCCTGAGCTATGAGTTCAATCCTTGAGGGGGCCATTTAGGGATCTGGGGCAAAAATCTGTCTGTCTGGGGTTTGGTCCTGCTTTGAGCAGGGGGTGGGACTAGATGACCTCTTGAGGTCCCTTCCAACCCTGATATTCTATGAGACTTCCAGCTTCAGCCATGCTATCCAGGCCCAAGCCCCTGCGCAGCTCTAGGGGTTAGGAGAGGAATTCTGTCTGAGGGATTCCAGCGATGGAAGGTTGGATAAACACAGCACTAAGGGATGCAAAGGGAGGAGCCGAGGGGCAGGATGGCCCCCAGGAGCAAACATCTCCGTAGTTATCTGTGAATCCTACACAGAGTTCAGATCTCACATGCTGGGCTGATGGGAGATCCTCTCTGTGCCACGCTCAGCACCTTTGGGGGCCATAAGAGTAACAGCGTTTCCAATGTGTGCAGAGTGGCGAGCGGGAGGGCCAAGGGCTTGTCACAGCTACGCTCTCAACCCAGCAAAGAGGCACCTCCCTGGCCATTTATTCTGTATAACAGGAGAAGGGGAGCAGTTGCTTCAGCAGCTGAATGCCCAATGGCCTCAGGAAGGGGCCGGTCAGTTCCTGTTCTGACGTGAAATGTAGAAATAAGAGAGCAGCTGAGCAATGTGGCAACTACCTGCCCAGGTCAGAGCTTTATACTCCCCCACCCTAACAAAGCCAGGTCGGTGTGACACTGGCAATCCAAAGTCCCCGTGTCTCAGCGGAACCGTGACAGACACACCGTGGAATCACTCCAACTGATTTTTTCTTTCATTTCTCTTTCCTTGTTCACTCCTGCCCTCCCTCCTTACTAAATGTAGGTCTTGCTGGAGCCCTAAGCATAATTAACAGTGTGAACCAAAGGCGGTGAACAAAAGTAGGACTGGACTTGGAAAAACAACAAAACACTAGGTATTGACTAATCAAGTAAGCACATTCCTGACCAGAGAGGCTGGTGCAAGAAAACCCAGCGTTCTCAACTATGTAAAGACATTCTTAAGAGATGGTACAGGAGCACTCTTACCTCTTGTAAGATAACAGGATGACAGGATAACGGATAAGAATGTTTTGTTCAAACCAGCAAGTACAAGAATAAAGGTGGTAACTAACTACATCTGGAGTGTAATATGTAATTCATTTTTATAAGCGTATAAATGGAGAAGTCATAGGAGGGGCATCTTTGTCCAGCTGAGTGCCTTCGCCACTGAACCAAGCCTGTGGTCTTTCTTTGCGAGTAACATCAAGATCTGCTGAATTAACATGCTAGTGCAGCTGACATCGGAACTCCAAGAACAGTAACAATGCTGCAGCAACATTAACAGCAGCAACTTTCCACAGCACTTAACACTAAAATTCTTGTGGTCATTTGCTTATTAACAAAATGACATAAACAGAGAATTCTAAACCTAGAATCTGTATGACAGACACAATGAAAACTTAGGCCATGTCTACACTAGTGCTTTTGTTGGTAAACCTTTTGTAGGTCAGGGATGTGAAAAAACACACCCCTGGCCAACATAATTTACACCAACAGAAGTGGTGGTGTGAACAGCGCAATGTTGGCAGGAGACGCTCTCCCACTGATAGACACTGTAGCTCATTGTAAGTGGTTTAATTATGCTGATGGGAGAGCTCTTTCCTATTGGCATAGAGTGGCTACATGGAAGACCTTACAGCAGCACAGTTGCATTGGTACAGCTGTGCCACTGTAAGATCTCTAGTGTGGACATGGCCTTAGGAGATCAGAAGACTATTTGTATCAATTTCAGAAATGTTGTGCATCATATGGGCAAGGAATTGTATTCCTGATTCAGTGGGGGAGTGAGAGTTTCTAATAGGAACTAAAATAACTAGGGGGCTGTTAAGGTTCCTTCCCCACTCTGAACTTTAGGGTACAGATGTAGGGACCTGCATGAAAACCTCTAAGCTTCTCTGCCAGGTTAGATTTGCTTTTGCTGCCACCACTCCCAATGTGCTAACTCCCTTCCCTGGGTAGCCTTGAGAGACTTCTCCACCAATTCCCTGGTGAACACTGATCCAAAACCCCTTGGATCTTAAAATGAGGAATTAATCATCCTCCACCCCCCTTTCTTCCCCCCCCCCCACCAATTCCTGGTGAGTCCAGATCAATCCCCTTGGATCTTAGAACAAGGAAAAATCAATCAGGTTTTTAAAAAGAAGGCTTTTAATGAAAGAAAGGTAAAAATCATCTCTATAAAATTAGGATGGAAACTAACTTTACAGGGTAATCAAACTTAAAGAGCCCAGAGGAACACCCTCTACCCTTAGGTTCAAAGTTACAGCAAACAGAGATAAACACTCTAGCAAAAGGTACATTTACAAGTTGAGAAAACAAAGATAAAACTAACACGCCTTGCCTGGCTGTTACTTACAAGTGTGAAATATGAGAGACTTGTTCAGAAAGATTTGGAGAGCCTGGATTGATGTCTGGTCCCTCTTAGTCCCAAGAGCAAACAACTCCCAAAAAACAAAGAGCATAAACAAAAGCCTCCCCCAAGATTTGAAAGTATCTTGTCCCCTTATTGGTCCTTTGGGTCATGTGTCAGCCAGGTTACCTGAGCTTCTTAACCCTTTACAGGCAAAAAGACTTTGGAGTCTCTGGTCAGGAGGGATTCCACAGTATTGTACACAGGAGAGCTATTACCTTTTCCTTTATAGTTATGATGGGGCAATAAATGCTAAATCTCTAAGCAGGTAACATGTCTGGAGAGCCTCATGCCCTTGAGAGAAATTGGTTTGAACTAGTTCAAGAAACCTGACAAAGGACTGAAACTAAATAAAATGACCACCCTGATTCAGGGGGAGAGGACACTGTCACCTGATCCAATATCTGACATGAAACTGTAGCCAAGAAAGACAGACCCTGAGGAAAGGGCCTGAAGCACTTTGTTCATATCAGGGTTGTGGAAGATGGATGACACCTGGTAAGTTAGGTATGCATACAAGCTGTTTATTGTTTGTACAGTATAATTTCTCTATAAAGCTTTTGTTCTGAGTTAATAATACTTTGCTTTATGAAGGCTGGCCTGTCATCAGTTAACCGTGTCCTTGCCCCTGAGAAAACAGGACAGCTGAGGTGATCACACTGAATTGCAGGAAGAATTGCAACCCAGGAAAATCCCTGGTCTAGAGAGAGTTACAAGACTCCATTTTGACAAGGCTAGGGGCCCACAATCTAAGTGGGGTGCTCAAAGAGGCCACAAAATTGTCAGAGGTGCTGTCACCTTGGGAACTGTGACAACTAGATTATAATGCTATTATAAAAAGAGAACAGAATAGAATATGGAGATATACCTATATCAGAACTGGAAGGGACCCCAAAAGGTCATTGAGTCCAGCCCCCTGTCTTCACTAGCAGGACCAAGTACTGATTTTGCCCCAGATCCCTAAGTGGCCTCCTCAAGGAGGGAACTCACAACCCTGGATTTAGCAGACCAATGCTCAAACCAGTGAGCTAGAAACTTTGTGCTCATTCATGGAGCTGTCTATTGTAAATAAGAACTAGGCTACCTTTGTCAGTAGTTATATAACCTGAAGAAAAGAGTCAAGGAATCCTTGACAAACAAAAGTAATTACATTTTTTTCTTCAAATTGCACTAGTCAGCAGCTTCTTCTGGCTGAGTGCACATCATAACCAGGACAAAAAATGTGCTTAAATTTATTGTACAAAATGCAGAGGAAAGGGAAATCTGCTTAGTTTAACTAGGTAGCTCCCTGTCTTGGAACCTGTAAGGGGGGTGACTCACCTCTGCAGCACCTCCTACTGGTTGCTTCAGGGAATTAGCTCAATCCAGTCCAGAGCACCCTCTGCAAGCCAGTGATCCACCTTGTCCTCTGCTGGCCCCTGTGTCCCTCTCAGGACCCCAGTGCCGCTTGCTCTGGGTGCTGCCCCTGGCAGTACCCACACACACTAGGTCTCCCCTCCCAGGAGAACCCCCACCTCACCTCAGAATAAGGCCACTGCCAGTCACCAATTAGCCTCCCTCCCTAGGGCAGACTGCAGTATAGGCCACTCATCACAGGCAAGGTTGGGTTTGGAGCTGCTGCCTTGGCCTACCTCTGAGCTACCCTATACAACCCCAAGTACCTCTTGGCCTTATGGTAGGCCACAGCCTGGGGCTTTCCAGGAAGGAGCACCCCAGCTCCTCTGCCTTTCCCCAACCCTACTCCACTCAGGTACCCTGTATCTAACTCCCTACAACCAGGCCCTTCTCTCTCTGAGGGCCTGGCTCCCAGCCTCTTGATACAGGCCAGCTGGGTTCTGACTGGGGCATGGCCCAGCTGCAGCCGCTTCCCCAATTAGCCCAGCTTTTAAAGCTACAGCTTTCAAGCCCTCCCAGGCCACTTTTTAAACCCCTCAGGGCAGGAACAGGTATCCACCCTGCTACAGAGCCCTCATTGCTTTCTCAATCAAAGTGAATCTGAACTGGATCTTTCTCCATCCCTCAAACTGCACAGAACCTGAAACTTTACTGAAGTGTTTGAAAGTCTCCCCTTTCTCTTCACCCTCTCCTGGCTTCCCAACTACAGGCTCTAGTCTGTAGCAACCTTCTGCTCATCTCCCAACCTTTCTGAAACACTCATGGGACTCAGATGAGTTGGTACTCTCTCCTGAGGCCTTCACTATAAATGTCCTGTGATTTATTAGGCCTCTGTGATGGTGTGAAACACCCATCACAGGCAATAAAGGGTTAAAAGCCCAGTTAGTCACATTTACTTCAGTGGGAAGTGTGATGCTGTATGATTGAAATTAGGGCTGTTGATTAATTGCAGTTAACTCACACGATTAACTCAAAAAAATTAATTGCCATTTAAAAAATTAATCATGATTAATCGCAGTTTTAATCACATTGTTAAACAATAGAATACCAATTGAAAATTATTAAATATTTTGGATATTTTTCTACATTTTCATATATATTGTAATCTGTGTTGTAATTGAAATCAAAGTGTATATTATTTTTATTACAAATATTTTCACTGTAAAAATGATAAATGAAAGAAATTGTATTTTTCAACTCACCTCATAAAAGTACTGTAATGCAATCTCTTTGTCATGAAAGTGCAACTTACAAATGTAGATTTTTGTTTTTGTTACATAACTGCACTCAAAAACAAAACAATATAAAACTTCAGAGTCTACAAATCCACTCAGTCCTACTTCTTGTTCAGCCAATCCCTAAGACAAACAAGTTTGTTTACATTTATGGGAGATAATGCTGCCCTCTTCTTATTTACAATGTCACCAGAAAGTGAGAAAAGGCATTTGAATGGCACTTTTGTAGCTGGCATTGCAAGGTATTTATATGCCAGATATGCTAAACATTCATATGTCCCTTCATGCTTCGGCCACCATTCCAGAGGACATGCTTCCATGCTGATGACACTCGTTAAAAAAATAATGTGTTAATTAAATTTGTGATTGAACTCCTTGGGGGAGAATTGTATGTCTCCTGCTCTGTTTTACCCATCTTCTGCCATATATTTCATGTTACAGCAGTCTCAGGTGATGACCCAGCACATGTTGTTCATTTTAAGAACAAAAAGAAGAACAGGAGTACTTGTGGCACCTTAGAGACTAACAAATTTATTAGAGCATAAGCTTTCGTGGACTACAGCCCACTGTAGTCTCTAAGGTGCCACAAGTACTCCTGTTCTTCTTTTTGCGGATACAGACTAACACGGCTGCTATTCTGAAACCTGTCATTTTAAGAACACTTTCACTGCAGATTTGACAAAATGCAAAGAAGATACCAATGTGAGATTTCTAAAGATAGCTACAGCACTTGACCCAGGGTTTAAGAATCTGAAGTGCATTCAAAAATCTGAGAGGGATGAGGTGTGGAGCATGTTTTCAGAAGTCTTAAAAGACCAACACTCCAATGTGGAAACTTCAGAACCCAAACCACCAAAAAAGAAAATCAACCTTCTGCTGGTGGCATCTCACCCAGATGATGAAAATGAACATGTGTCAGTCCACACTGCTTTGGATTGTTATTGAGCAGAACCTGTCATCAGCATGAATGCATGTCCTCTGGAATGGTGGTTGAAGCATGAAGGGACATATGAATCTTTAGCACATCTGGCATGTAAATATCTTATGATGCCTGCTACAACAGTGCCATGAAAACACCTGTTTTCACTTTCAGGTGACATTGTGAACAAGAAGCGGGCAGCATTATCTCTGTCAAATGTAAACAAACGTGTTTGTCTGAGCGATTGGATAAACACGAAATAGGACTGAGTGGACTTGTAGACGCTAAAGTTTTACATTGTTTTATTTTTTAATGCAGTTATTTTTTGTACATAATTCTACATTTGTAAGTTCAACTTTCATGACAAAGAGATTGCACTACTGTACTTGTATTAGGTGAATTGAAAAATACTATTTCTTTTATTTTTTACAGTGCAAATACATGTAATAAAAATAAATATAAAGTGAGTACTGTACACTTTGTATTCTGTGTTGTAATTGAAATCAATATGTTTGAAAATGTAGAAAACATCCAAAATATTTAAATAAATGGTATTCTATTATTATTTAACAGTGCCACTGAATTAAGCTGTGCCCTATCAGTGTGGGAGAACTTCATGAGCTTGGAAAACATGTCATCGCGAGTGCGTTTTTTTTTGCCTTCTAATCTGCGATAACCTCAGGGACAGAGATGATAGGGGGAGCATAGAAACATTCTACGCTCTACGATTCTGGGGGGACTGCATGGTCACCTGTGCTGCTGAGTTTGCCATGCTGACCAAACAGGAAATAAAATTCAAAAGTTCCCGGGGCTTTTCCTTTGTACCTGGCTAGTGCATCGGAGTTGAAAGTGCTGGCCAAAGCGGTCACAATGGAGCACTCTGGGATAGCGTCCGCACCAGAGCTGTAACAAGGAATTTTTGTGCCTGAGGCAAGGGCCGGCTCCAGGCTCTTCGGCAGCGGGTCCCTGAGTCTCTCTCGGAGGGAAGGATCTGTCGCCGAATTGCCGCTGCCGCTTCATTCATTCTTCGGCAGCGGGAGCATTCTTCTCGAGAGGGACTGAGGGACCTGCCGCCGCTTCATTCCTTCTTTGGCAGCGATTTGGCGGCGGGTCTCTCAGTCCCTCTCGGAGAGAAGGACTCACTGCCGAATTGCCACCAAAGAAAGAATGAAGCGGCGGCGGCAATTCGGCAGCGGGTCCTTCCCTCCGAGAGGGACTCAGAGACCCACAGCCAAATTGCTGCCAAGGAAGTGGCGGCGGTAGAGCTGCCGCCAAAGTGCCACCAATCGTGACTTTTTTGCGCCCCTCTGCTTTGCGGACCCGAGCCATGTGCCTCACTTGCCTCGCCCTTGTTACGGCACTTGGTCCGCACTACCCCAAATTCAACACAACAATGTCTATTTTAGCGCTACTCCCCTTGCCGGGGAGGAGTACAGAAGTCGATTTTAAGAGCCCTTTAGGTCGATGGAATGGGGTTGGTTGTGTGGATGCATTAATTTTTAAATTGACCTAACGTAGCTAAATTCGACCTAACCCCATAGTGGAGACCAGGGCTCAGTTACAACAGCTGTTAATCTAGTGTAGAAAGGACACAACTATTTGTTCCTACTTGTGTTGAACACTAAGATGTAGTTTAGTTTAAAACATGTTGTCAGGGACTGCTGGTCTCAAACCTGAGTCTATAGGGCTTTTAGGAGTCAGTAAGAGCTGACCTATCACCCACTGACTTGTTAACACTCACCAGAGTGAAAAGCTCAACACTGACAGAGGACACCAGTCCTGCACTCTGATTGGTGGAACTCCAGGGACTCTGATTGGTACCGTGCTTCTATTTAAACCAAGTGCAGGAACAGGAAGGTGTGTGCGCAACTGGGTTTCCCCTGCTCAGGGCTGCCTCCTTTGTATTAGCTGCTCCTACTGCCTGACTCTGATCTCCTGCTATCCAAACCAGCCTGCCTTCTGGCTCCCAACTGACTCTCTGATCACTAGGCCAGACCACCTATATCAGAGCTGAAACAAGTGTTTGGGACCAAATGTTTGTGTACTGGGGGGAAAAATCTTTTGTGTAGACAAATGGTGATAGCTCATCCTCAAAATTCTTCAGGAGTAAGCCCACCTGAAGGTAAAACTGGACCCCAAGGTCTAAAATTTCAAATGCACTTGCCTAAGTTGCCCCTGCTGAACAAGCAATTGTGCATATATATTAAATGACTGTGAGCATAAATATCTGATTGTGCATGCAAAAACTATATTCATATCCAATAGGTGCATACAAACTTTTTCAAATGCAAAATAAGTATCTATGCTTAAAAACATAGCCCATATATTCAAAAGAAATGTTATGTTTTATCAGTTCCTTGGCCCTGCCAAGTTTTTTTCCAATGTGCAAGTAAAAATAAAAATAAAATAATAAAGTACCTTTATGATCTGAGTTTACTTTAATATAAAAAGCCAAATGGGCAAGTGGTGTAATGTATTTTTTAAAAAAATCCAAGTCCTGCTGAAGTGCACTTATGTGAAAAGAGATCCTTTACTTTAAAATACACTTCACAGCCATTTTTTATTTTTTTCCCCAGCTATTGTAGCTTTTTTATTTTAGAATCCTAAATTATTTAAGTCTAATACAGTCTTTCTAAAGTATCTATTTTGGAAGATAGAAAGAAAACAAAGACTCTAACTACTGTATAGCATCTAATATTTAAAGATATGCAGTATACATACCAATGTAAAATGGCTCGGGATCAGCAAGATAATGTCTGATATATTGGATAGTGAGTTTGTCTACCCAGGCTGGGAGGCTCATTCTCAGCTGTAGTGTAGACATACCCTCAGATTCTGCAGGAAATGGTGTTAGTAATTTAGCAGGCGGAGCTCTTTCCTGTAAATCTGTACTTAATCAGTTCCTCAGCCTCCACTGAAGTAGGGTGTATACTAAAAATTCCACATAGATGGTTTGTGCTGCCCCACGTATGCACCTGTACATGGAGCTTTTCCTGAGATATTAACATAGCTAACTCAATGTTATTTCCAAGGATAGCAGATTTAATGTTAATTTCTATGTTAGAGTGTAAAATAAAGTGCAGCTGCCATTTGGACCTTTCACAGCCTTGCATTTCCAGTAGTATGCTAAAGATGTTAAACTGGCCTGCCTTTCAAAGGTGGGCAAGCACCCATAGTCCCCAGTGCAGTCAGTGGAAACTGTGATTGGTCAGTGTGACCAGGATCTCTTGGTGCCAACTGGCAGAGGGCCCAGGGAGTGGGTAGGATTTTACAGTGGTCCCCTGTGTCTGATATCTACATAATAGGTCACTGAAGGGTGGCATGTGAGGTCTATACCGAGAGCCAATACCCACTGTATATCATAATCACTGTGAAATTTATGTATGGATAATATTTAAGGAATTATGTATCAATTCTGAAAACTATGCTCTCAAGGTCTTGGAGTTCAGGCAGGTCACCAGGAGGTGACATGTCTCAGATGTTCTTTCCAGGGAAGAGGTAATTGACACATCTCCCTGTCTATTGTGTGTTGTCTGCCTTATTCTGAATGTCTATCTGCAAACTGAGAAAGGAGCAAACTGAGAGATTGTGGAATCTACAAGAGGAAAGCTACAGAATAAAAAAAAGTAGGAGGTATCCTGTTTATGAATAAAGACAAAGAATTGTCCTGTTACATCTTGAAGATATCAGTAAAATGTCTCTTTGCACTCCACCTAGAAGGCAAACTGACAATATACATATCTGATTGTCATAACTATAAAGGGAAGGGTAACAGCTGTCCTGTGTACAGTACTATAAAATCCCTCCTGGCCAGAGACTCCAAAATCCTTTTCCCTGTAAAGGGTTAAGAAGCTCAGGTAACCTGGCTGGCATCTGACCTAAAGGACCAATAAGGGGACAAGATACTTTCAAATCTTGCGGGGAGAAGGTTGCTGTTTGTGTTCTTTGTTTGGGAGTGTGTTCGTTCTCGGGACTGAGAGGGACCAGACATCAATCCAGGTTCTCCACATCTTTCTAAACAAGTCTCTCCTATTTCAAACTTGTAAGTAAATAGCCAGGCAAGGTGTGCTAGTTTTCCTTTGTTTTCTCAACTTGTAAATGTACCTTTTACTAGAGTGTTTATCTTTGTTTGCTGTACTTTGAACCTGAGACTAGAGGGGAGTCCTCTGAGCTCTTTAAGTTTGATTACCCTGTAAGGTTAATTTCCATACTGATTTTACAGAGATGATTTTTACCTTTTTCTTTAATTAAAAGCTTTCTTTTTAGAACCTGATTGATTTTTCCTTGTTTTAAGATCCAAGGGGTTTGGATCTTGATTCACCAGGAGTTGGTGAAAGGAAGGAGGGGGAATGGTTAATTTCTCCTTGTTTTAGATCCCAGGGGGGTTGGAACTGTATTCACCAGGAGTTGGTGGGAGGAAGGAGGGGAATGGTTAATTTCTCCTTGTTTTAGATCCCAGGGGGGTTGGAACTGTATTCACCAGGAGTTGGTGGGAGGAAGGAGGGGAATGGTTAATTTCTCCTTGTTTTAAGATCCAAGGGGTTTGGATCTGTATTCACCAGGGAATTGGTGAAGGTTTTTCAAGGCTTCCCAGGGAGGGAAAAAATTGGGAAATGGTGGCAGCGGAACCAGAGCTAAGCTGGTAGTTAAGCTTAGAAGTTTTCATGCAGGCCCCTACATTTGTACCCTAAAGTTCAAAGTGGGGATACAGCCTTGACATGGTGGCAGAGCAGTGGGATCATTTTAAACCCAAAAGCCAGTGAGATTTTTTTTTCCTTCTAGCTGCCTGGAAAGCCGAGCTGGAGGTAGATAGATGCATATCTTATCTCTCCTTGCCTGAAGGCAGAGGTGTTAAGTTTTTTTAACAGGTCCTTTGTTAAGAGAAGTGTTCAAATGAGCAAACTTGACTGGTAAAAGGAATTTACAAGCTGAATTGTTTTTTTTCTTTTTACATCCTCGGGAGTAGCTAGTTAGAAAGTCTCTGTTAACTCAGCAGCAGCCAGAGCTGAGAGCTTCCCAGTTTCAGTCAACTGCAGAGGGGGTGACCCAGCACAAGAAAACAGGAAAATGACTACAAAAGAAGAAAAAGCCAAAGAGGAGGCCCACAAGAGAGCTATGGAGCTGAAAGAAAAAGAGATGGAGGAGAGAGAAAAAGAAAGGAAGGATGAACTGGAAGTAGCAAAGTCTAAGCAGGATGCACCAGGCAATCCTAACAACCCCCCTCCAGGTACCACTTCCCATCCCAGAAAATTCCCCACCTACAAGGCAGGCGATGATACTGAGGCCTTCTTAGAAAATTTTGAAAGGGCCTGCCTTGGATACAGCATCGCTGCAGACCAGTACATGGTAGAGCTGAGGCCGCAGCTCAGTGGACCCTTAGCAGAGGTGGCGGCTGAAATGCCTAAGGAACACATGAACAGTTATGAACTTTTTAAAAACAAGGCCAGACTCAGAATGGGGCTAACACCTGAGCATGCCCGTCGGCGGTTCAGAGCTCTAAAGTGGAAACCCGATGTGCCATTTACCCGGCATGCCTACCACATTGACAAAAATTGTGATGCCTGGGTGTCAGGAGCAAATGTTAAATCTCTGGAAGATCTGCTTTCCCTAGTAAAAATGGAGCAGTTTTTAGAGGGTGTTCCTGAGGAAATAGAAAGGTACATCCTAGATAGGAAGCCCAAAACTGTAACTGAGGCGGGGGAGATTGGAGCCCAATGGGTGGAGGTGGCAGAAAAGAAAAAAACTAGTAGCAGTTGGAGCGAATATCAGAAGGGGCAAGCCGAAACAAAACCTTACCACCGGGGACAACCCAAGGCCCCACCCACATCCCAAGGGAAACCCCAGACGCCTTCTCACCCCACCACACCAGTCTCCACCAATCAACATCGTCCCGGTGATACCTTAGCAGGGAGATGTTTTAAATGTAATGAACTGGGACATATAAAGGCTCACTGCCCCAAGAACCCCAACCGATTACAGTTCATTACACCCCAATCACACCAAAGATCCCCAAACCCAGATGCCTCTCTCATACCCTCGGAGCGAAGGGAAACCTTGAGAGTGGGCGGAAAGAAGGTTACCGCTTGGAGGGACACTGGGGCTCAAGTGTCAACTATCCACCAATCCCTAGTGGACCCCAAACTCATCAACCCGGAGGCTACAGTGACAATTCAACCCTTCGTGTCACAGTCTGTAACCTTGCCTACAGCCACGTTGCATGTCCAGTACAAGGGTTGGTCAGGAATGTGGACTTTTGCAGTCTATGACAATTATCCCATTCCCATGCTGCTGGGGGAAGATTTGGCCAACCATGTGAAGCTAGCCAAGAGGGTGGGAATAGTCACCCGCAGCCAGGCTAAGCAAGCTTTCACCCCCATCCCTGTTCCTGAGCCGTCCACCAGGGCCCCGTCTGTGTTACCAGAGACCCAGACAAAGGTGGTGGAACAGGATCCCCTGCCAATGACTGCAACAACCATAGTGGATCCAATCCCAGAGACCCAGCCAAAGCTAGTCCCAAAACCGGAACTGGCAACGCAACCAGCACCAGAACCATTGCGAGCCCTGAGTCCAGCGCTTGCAAACCCGTCTACAACTCCAATGCCAGAGGGCACCAGCGAGCCTGACCTGGCGGAAGCAGCAGATAACCCTACCCAAAAGGCTCAGCCAGAGCCTGAGATACCACATAGTGCACCAGCGGACAGCGGTTCACAGTCAATGGAAACAGCCCCAGCACCTGCATCGCTTCCAGAGGGACCAAGCCCCAGTCCACAGTCCAAGGAGGAACTGATGTCTCCAGCATCAAGGGAACAGTTCCAGGCCGAGCAGGAAGCAGAACCTTCAGAAAGCTTGGGCGGCGGCGCGGAGCACCCCACCGCCTCTCAGCTCTTCTAACCAATCCCGGTTTGTTGTAGAACAAGGACTTTTATACAAGGAGACTCTTTCTGGTGGGCACCAGGAAGACTGGCATCCTCAAAGACAGTTGGTAGTTCCCACTAAGTATCGGGTAAAGCTCTTGGGCTTAGCCCATGATCATCCCAGTGGCCATTCTGGGGTGAACAGAACCAAAGACCGGTTGGGGAAGTCCTTCCACTGGGAGGGAATGGGCAAGGACGTTGCTAAATATGTCCGGTCTTGTGAGGTGTGCCAGCGAGTGGGAAAGCCCCAAGACCAGGTTAAAGCCCCTCTCCAGCCACTACCCATAATTGAGGTCCCATTTCAGTGTGTAGCTGTGGATATTCTGGGTCCTTTCCCAAAGAAGACACCCAGAGGAAAGCAGTACGTACTGACTTTCATGGATTTTGCTACCCGAAGGCCGGAAGCAGTACCCTTAAGCAACAGCAGGGCTAAAAGTGTGTGCCAGGCATTAACAGACATTTTTGGCCCTCCGACATCCTTACAGATTTGGGAACTAATTTCCTGGCAGGGACCATGGAAAACCTGTGGGAAGCTCATGGGGTGAATCACTTGGTTGCCACCCCTTACCACCATGAAACCAATGGCCTGGTGGAGAGGTTTAATGGAACTTTGGGGGCCATGATACGTAAATTCGTAAATGAACACTCCAATGATTGGGACCTAGTGTTGCAGCAGTTGCTTTTTGCCTACAGGGCTGTACCACATCCCAGTTTAGGGTTTTCACCATTTGAACTTGTGTATGGCCGCGAGGTTAAGGGGCCATTACAGTTGGTGAAGCAGCAATGGGAGGGGTTTACGCCTTCTCCAGGAACTAACATTCTAGACTTTGTAAGCAACCTACAAAGCACCCTCCGACACTCTTTAGCCCTTTCTAAAGAAAACCTAAAGAATGCTCAGGAAGAGCAAAAGGCCTGGTATGATAAACATTCCAGAGAACGGTCCTTCAAAGTAGGAGACCAAGTCATGGTCTTAAAGGCGCTCCAGGCCCATAAAATGGAAGCATCGTGGGAAGGACCATTCACGGTCCAGGAGCGCGTAGGAGCTGTTAACTATCTCATAGCCTCCCCCACCACCAACATAAAGCCTAAGGTATACCATGTTAATTCTCTTAAGCCCTTTTATTCCAGAGAATTAAACGTTTGCCAGTTTACAGCCCAGGAAACAGATGAGGCGGAGTGGCCTGAAGGTGTCTACTATGAAGGAAAAAAGGATGGTGGCGTGGAAGAGGTGAACCTCTCCACGACCCTTGGACGTCTGCAGCGCCAGCAGATCAAGGAGCTGTGCACAAGCTTTGCACCAATTTTCTCAGCCACTCCAGGATGGACCGAACGGGCATACCACTCCATTGACACAGGTAATGCTCACCCAATTAGAACCCCACCCTACCGGGAGTCACCTCATGCCAAAACTGCTATACAAAGGGAGATCCAGGACATGCTACAGATGGGTATAATCCGCCCCTCTAAGAGTGCATGGGCATCTCCAGTGGTTCTAGTTCCCAAACCAGATGGGGAAATACGCTTTTGCATGGACTACCGTAAGCTAAATGCTGTAACTCGTCCTGACAACTATCCAATGTCACGCACAGATGAGCTATTGGAGAAATTGGGACATGCCCAATTCATCTCTACTTTAGACTTAACCAAG
>NC_048299.1:121421157-121440525 GCF_013100865.1 Trachemys scripta elegans | reverse complement strand
TAAGTTTGATTACCCTGTAAGGTTAATTTCCATACTGATTTTACAGAGATGATTTTTACCTTTTTCTTTAATTAAAAGCTTTCTTTTTAGAACCTGATTGATTTTTCCTTGTTTTAAGATCCAAGGGGTTTGGATCTTGATTCACCAGGAGTTGGTGAGAGGAAGGAGGGGAATGGTTAATTTCTCCTTGTTTTAGATCCCAGGGGGGGTTGGAACTGTATTCATCAGGAGTTGGTGAAAGGAAGGAGGGGGAATGGTTAATTTCTCCTTGTTTTAAGATCCAAGTGGTTTGGATCTGTATTCACCAGGGAATTGGTGAAGGTTTTTCAAGGCTTCCCAGGGAGGGAAAAATTGGGAAATGGTGGCAGCGGAACCAGAGCTAAGCTGGTAGTTAAGCTTAGAAGTTTTCATGCAGGCCCCTACATTTGTACCCTAAAGTTCAAAGTGGGGATCCAGCCTTGACATTGATGAAGAATGGTCACAACCAGCCTGGCTTTAAAGTTCTGATGGGATTTTATCAGGTAAATTAAATCTAGGCTTCAGAATGCATGTTATGATTTTATTTTATATGTAATCATTTGTTTCCAGCACTTGTACTTGCTATTACTTGAATCTGTTTGTTTAACAAACTAACAAACAAACAAAAAAACATATAACTGATTTCACTACAAACAAATCTAAGTTCTGTGTGTTAAGTGGATCGGTGATCTGAGGTGGAACTAGTGAGATGGAACCAGCAGATCGGTGAATGTTATGAGTGTCCAGTGGATGAGGGGTTGGACACTCCAGGGAGATGCTCGGAGGGCTCTAGGGATGGTGTGCCTATTGCTTACCTGCAAAGTGACAGTGTGACCTGCAAGGGATTGAAGAGAGAGCTTGTGTTGTAGATGTTCTGTGCAATATTGTTCTCCGATACCATCTAGACTTATCTGAGTGTTCAGCAACACATATTAGCTTCAAGCAGCATCTTAAATTAATCAGTCTGTTTCACATTTATGCTTCATGATAAATTTTTCATATTTTATATTGCTTTATACATTGCAAATGTGTTAAATGACTGCCCCATTAGAAATGCATGAAAAATTAGAAGGAATAATATATAGTTCTATTTCAAAGCCTCTTCTGAAAAACATAATATTTATCATTTCTCTTTTTTCACATATTTCAAATAGCTATCATTTAGTTGTTTACTGTTAATCTGGCATGGTTGCACAAATGAGCTGATGTCTGACAATCAAAATGAATCTAAATGATTAAAACATTGGATTCAGAGCTTCAGCTTTTTTAAAAAACAGACATAAATCACTGCTATAGACACAAATATTTTTGTCAGAAAGCAATGAAAAGTCCTGTACATTAAACAAATAATTAATCATTGACAAAAATTATTCCAGAAATAAATGTCTATGCAAGTAATTGTGAGAGGAAAAGGAAAAGGATATAGTGTGAAATAGAGAATACCTTTAGGCACACCTTTTGGATCCATATCCAAGATTCAGGGGTGCTCAGGGTACTCTTTAATTCTATGTACAGTGTATAGATACCACAGTAAGATAGTATAGAAAAATCTAAGATAATCACACTACCTTTGTTACAGTTCCACCAAACACTGAATTTTCCACAGGGATGAATGTCTTAGAGTAATGGCCCAAATCATTGTAGTGCCTGTTGTAATTGCTTTAGAATTCAGTAGACTTTTTGTTAACAGTTAATCAAAGCATGAATTGTTTTCTGCAAATGTGGCTGTTAGATTTATCTTTGTAACATATTTTTTCCTCATAAATGTATGTTTTGTCCTGGGTGTGCATGTATGTGTGTGTATGCACACGTGCAAGTGCACATGTTTTCTATAAAGTACTTTGCTCAATTCAGGTTGACAAACGATTTGCTTGTAAGGAAAAAAGATGTACATACAGTAGTTATTTAACACAATTTTGTTCAGTGATATTACCTTAAATAAGTATCAGATATAGAGAGACCGATAGGGCTGTAAATTTAGCTGAAGACAGCTTAAGCATGTTAGTATTCGTTAACTTTTCACTTTGCCTGCAATACAGGTAATTGTATGGCTTAGGCAACAACAGAAAACTTTTCAAAATTACCTTACTTGCTGGCAATTTCCCTGACCTCCCACACCTCACATTTGCAGAAAAGTTATGGGTTTGGGTTTTTTTGGTATGTTTGGTTTTTGTTTTGTTCTTGTAAGATATATCTGCGACAGACATTGCAACCACATGCAATATTTTTATGGACCATACTGAATTAAGTTTATGTATCACTGGGCCAGAGATTGTATGTAACTCCAGTGGGGAAGGTGATCAGAGCTCCTCCAAAAACAGTGGGGGTGATTAAGATGAATCAGTTAGGCTGTAAACACCTAAAGAAAGGTACCACTTCTTGAGGAACCGTGTGCATACTGACTCAAACTGGGTTTTCCAGAGACCAACTGATGAAGAAAGGGCTTTCGATATAAAATGACAGGCTTTAAACTGACTCAGGACCTCCATTGTGATCCAGCAAACAGACAGGACCTTCAGTCCAAGGAGGGGTCCTCTTAAGACAAATTGGTGACTTCTCGTAAACTTATAACATGCATATAGGAATTAGTTTATATATATATATATATATATATATATATTCTCTCTGTAATGTTTTTACCTTAAGAATAAATGCACCTGCTTAGATAGAGCTGTGTGGTATTGCCAGCAGTTACAAGTTACGCTGTTCATAGTCTCTTGTTACAAGTTATGCTGTTCATAATCTAACTAATCCAGTCTGTGTTTAAATTGAATTGTTTGGTATCACCAATTAAAGTAGCAAACTGTTATACATTGACCTCTTACATGGGCAATGGACCTAAAATATCTGGACTGTCCAGGAGAGGTCTGGACAGTGCAGAACACACATTTTTGGGAGAAAATTCAGAACTGGGAGTGTGTTGGGGTCACCCTGCATGAAGTAATCAAGGCTTATGGAAGCCAGAGTGTGACTGGAGTGTGCTGTCAGGTTGCACCTATACACAGACATGCAGGGTGTGACCTGCATGCTGACCGGCTGTTTGTGAGCAACTCAGGTGGGAGCTCCTGCAGCAAAGCACTGTGAGACACCCAAGAGTTGCAGGGCAGATGGTGACACAGCCCGTCACTGGTCTGGATTGCCCCCCTGAATGTCATAGGAGCCACCTAAATTAGCCACTAGAAATTGCTGAGGAGAAAGGCATGACCTAAGCCCTCCTCTCTCTAGCAGTTAGATACCTAAGTCCAGGTGAGAGGGAACTGTGAGCCCCCTCCTGGAGTTAGGTGCCTTAGCCCTTTCTTGCACAAACCAAAAAATGAACTGCTGCTGCCCCTTGTAACCTACATATTTGTTTGCACACTCACTCAAGATACAGAGGACCTAGTTCACAGCCCCTCTCCCCCCCACTATCTGATTTAGAGCAGAGATTTGAACCCATATCTCCTACTCAGGATAGAAGGAACTATGCTGAATATGGGCCTTTTTCAAACTCTAATGTTGAAGCCATTCCACTTTGTATAAATAATTAAGTGGTCATTGAATTAGAGACTTAAACCTCGGTCACCCACCACCTATGTGAGTATCCTAACCTCTGGTTATAAAGTCATCCTTACTCTTTCTCTAGCTCAGTGACTAATAATTTATACAAAGTTAAATGATTTCAACAGGAAAGATTAAGTGTGATCTCCCTGAGACTATGCCAAAGATCAGTTGTTAGGGTGCTCTCCCAAGAGGTGGGGGGCATGAGTTCAAATTGCTGCTCTGAATCGGGCCGAGTGGGGAGTTTGAACCCATGTCACCCATGATGTGGGAGACTGTAGTAACCATTGAGCTAAAGGTTAGAGAAGAGTTGGGTAGTAGGATCATCATCATCATACTGTGTTGGACCTGATGGGTTAGGTGGCGTTCTGAAAATGCCTGCCAGATTGGACCCTGCAGCAAAAATAAGCAGAGGAATACCTAGTTTGACAATCCCACCAGGTGTTAGGCATAAGATACAAAGCTGTGTGCATGCTTGCTGGCAGATTTTTAGGTGCCTAGGGGACTTTATTGGTGGAAATATAGGTGTCTAGATAACTTAGGTGTCTACAGGGGTAGGTGGCACCTGAGCAGGCGTTTTGAGGTTCTGAATTTTGGACTTAGGTGCCTAAAGTGGCAGTTAGGTGTCTAAATCTATTTGTGGATCTAGCCCCTAATCTTCCAAGCCCATGTGCAGGCATATAGTAGGTGGCTCACTTTTCAGAAATATTGAATACACAGTAGCTCCAGTTAAAATCAGTGGGAGCTGCAAGGTGCTCAGTGCTCCTGAAAATTAGAGGTCTGCTTGGCTGATCGGGGCCTTAGAACAATATCCATTTGGTAGAAAAATTAATGCCCCCTCACACAGGTGCCGACTTTTCAAAGTGCCGGGGGGTGCTTAACCCCGGCTCCGCCCCCAATCCTGCCCCCAGTACACCCCTTCCCTCAAAGCCCCACGCACACCCTGCCGCTTCCTGCCCCCACTCCACCCCACCTTGCCTCTTCCCGCTGAGTTTCTCCCCCTCCTCTAAGCGTGCCGTGTTCTCACTCCTCCCCCTTCCAGCCTCCACGCCGTGAAACAGCTGATTACGGCAGGTGGGAGGCGCAAGGAGGGAGTGGGGAAGGCGCTGATATGTGGGGTCCATCGGCGGGCTAGGGGAGCTGCCAGTGGGTGCTCAGCACCCACCATTTTTTCCCTGTGAGTGCTTCAGCCCCAGAGCACCCATGTAGTAGCGTAGCTAGGGGGGTGCAGGGGAAGCAGCCGCTCCCCCTCAGCACACTTTTCAAAAGTGGCGCCTGAGCGGGGTGTCTGGGAGCTGCCGGAGTTCTGTGTCCCTGCGCGGCCCAGCGGCATTCCGGCACTAGGCAGAGCGCCGGCGCCTTCGCGGCGTGGAGGGGCTGCAGCGGGTCGCCCAGCTCAGAGCGTGGAAAAAGAAAGTGAGGGACCAGAGGAGGCACTTCCTCTGTGGTGGGTGAGCGAGGGAGCGGCAAGTCTCCCTCCCAGCTCCTCTCCACAGGTGCAGCCAGAGCCGCGCGTTGCAGGACTCTAGTGCAGCCGCCCGCACCTGGCCAGGAGGGCTGCGCGCTGCCACGCGGGGCAAACGCACCCCGCATGGCTGCTGCGGGAAGCCTGGCCACAAACAGGGGATTAGCTGTAGCTGCCTCCCTCTCCTCCTCCTTCCCGCTCTCCCGCCAGCACTGGACGGCCAGAGCGCGGGCACCTCAAGGTAAAGACGCGCTTTGGTGTTGTTTGCTGCCCTTGTAAACGGGCGGCATGTGGGACGCTGCATTCTGGCCCTGGCAAGCCGGCGGGGCTTGGTCTCCGTTCCCTGTGGGGAGCCGGCTCCTAAGTCGCGCTAGACTCAGTGGGAACCAACAGGAGCTGGGCACCCTGGCCCTGTGGGGGAGGAGGAGGTAGCTCATCAGAGGCACCTGGGCAGCCAGGTAAGCGCGGACCCAATGAGCGGGGTGTCTGGGAGGGAGAGCGCAGCATGGTCGCAACGTGGCCAGAGGAGCCAAGGGGGGGGACGCGGCATGGCCGGGGGGGCTTTTTATGTTTGCTCCCCCTGCACTTAGAACCTGGCTATGCCACTGCACCCATGGAGTCGGTGTCTCTGGCCCATAATATCTGGGGGAAAAACTATGATTGGAAATCTTGTTGAGTATTGTCTTTATTTCTAGTGGTTCAAGATGTTAGGGCTAAGAGGAAAATGTTTGGTGCTATTACGTCAAAAAATGAAGCTGAATACTTAAAAAAAAAAATCTCACCATAAATCATATTAACTGCAAAGCTACCATCTTGAGATTACTCATTACTCAGTGTGCAGTACTTACCATATGTGCTGGAATGCACCCCTGTATTCACACTCTACACACTACTGTAATAATCTTTGTACAAAGTATGCCTTGTGAGGTATCATTTGAAAATCCATAACTTGCTGGTCAGTATTGTCATGGTGAAATATATGTAGCAACGTTGTATGTGAAGTTATGAGATTCCAATGTATGATATTATTAGCACATATTCCAAACCTCACAGTCCTGCTCAGGCAGAAATCAGCAAACAGGTTTGTCCTAAACAAAGGAATGTATGTCTGCCTTAATTTGCATTTAAGCATTCAACAGAGTCATCAACCTGAAAGTGGGAAGAGAGGAAACAAAAGGAAACCTGAATGTAAGCATACACAAGTGGGAAAAACCCAGCAGGGAACATCCTTCCACACAGACTTTGTCTACTGGTTCTCCCCTGGAAATCTTTTTCAAAAGAGGCACTGAAATTGTAAAAAGGAGGGGGGAAACCCCAATAAAACCTTCCTCTCTCTCCCTGTCCATCTCACTCATTGCACCAGAGAAGACAAAAGAAGCAGCTGTTGGACTCTGGAGGTGATGGAGTCCTGACTGGAAGAGTCTGGTCAGCAATGCTGTTGGCAGCATGTGGTGAGAAACTTTTCTTTAAATCTAATATAGTTTAAGTTAAAAACTAGAAAGTGGTTTATCTTTATTTTTCTTATAACCATTTCTAACTCTTACGTCTCATTGCTTGTACTCGCTTAAAATCTCTTTCTTTGTAGTTAATAAACTTGTTTTACTGCTTATCTAGTCCAGAGTGTTTAAATTACAGTGTCTGGGTAATTCTAGTTAAGGAAATAAGCTGGTCTATATTATTCCTTTAAACAGACTTAATATAGTTGGACTGTCCAGGAGTGGGATGGGCAGCCAAGACACATTTCTGTGGGGGAAATTCAGGACTGGGAGTTGGGGTCACCCTCCAGAAGTAACCAAGGCTGGTAAAAACCCGAGTGTAACCCAACTGTGGCTGGTAGGTTGAAGTTACATGCAGAGACTCAGAGTGCGACTTGCATACAGGAAGGCTGTTTGTAAGAGGTCAAGGTGGGTGCTACTGCAGCAAGGCATTGTAAAGCACCCAAGGTTGAAAGGTAGATGTGACACAACCCATCACTGGTCTGGATTGCACCCTGGTATGTCATACCATATGAACAATTCATATTTGTGCACAGGATTTTGATTAATCCATGTCATCATCTTAGAATCAGGAGTCTTATACTTTTCTGGAATGCAGCTTCTTCAAGGCATATTGCCTTCACTGAGTGGTGGTAGCTAGGACAACAGAAGAATTCTTCTGTTGATCTAACGGTTTCTAAGTGGGGCTTAATTTTGGCTGGCTTAATTTTTCACACTCCTGGGTGATGTAGCTGGGTTCACCTAACTTTCCAGTGTAGATCAGCCCTCAGATAAATGCTGTTATAAAGGGGCAAGCTATTATTATTTATAAATATGATTGGTAAGCATTAAAGACATGTTGTTTGTGCATGTGTGTTTTGTATAATAAACAACACTCTAAGTTTGCTTCATCAGACCCCTATTTGATTAAATTCCCTTTCCTTTTGTAGTGATCATTTCCTGAAGGCCTATTTTCTTTCAATGTATTTCAGCTGAGCAAAAAGCTCTGTTACAGGGAACAGTAAAACTTGGCAGTGCAAGTTATTTAATGAACACTCTAAATTAAGCTTTCACCAGCTGTTCTGCTCTCTAATTACAAATTCAAAGCAAACCTAATTCGCAGTTGTATCATAAAAAAGCAAGATATTGTAGAAGGGATTTAAATGCACATCTCCAGCATGTTCTTTATTCAAATGGCATGCATCTGCTGTTTTGTTTTCTTACCCTTTACAAGTCTGAGGCACAAATCAGAGATGGGGGGGAAGGGATAGAATCATACAGAGTTAAATTCTTCCCTTGGGT
Source organism: Trachemys scripta elegans (assembly GCF_013100865.1). Lineage (NCBI taxonomy): Eukaryota > Metazoa > Chordata > Testudines > Emydidae > Trachemys > Trachemys scripta. The sequence goes on along the minus strand of NC_048299.1, from coordinate 121,432,728 downwards.
AAGTGCATGGGATTCCTTTTGAAATCATGGTTGACTCACTGGGAATCTGAGGACAGAATATGGTCCAGGGAGAATGCACAATCATAATGTTATTTCTGGGTAAACAGGAACTCACTTTCAGAGGGATTTCATTGGGCTCTTCTATTTTAAATTCCTGATAGGTCCTCTGTAATTTTAACCAGTTTGGGGGATGAGAGACTTAACTGAGAGTCCTTCAAACATAAATTAATCTCATTTGCACAGGCAAGGCCCACCAGTCTCTCCTGTGCACAAGCTGAAGCCTTTTACTGAGTTTAATTGCACAAATATTGTTCTGCTCCCTTATTCCACTTCAGTGGGTTTATTGGTCAGAATCTACATTAATTAACTCAGATGTGCAAGGATTAAAATACAGCCTACAACTATCACTGAATTTTCGGGTTTAAAGTGTGGCTTCTCTGTCCAGAACACAGAAGGAATTATTAATAAGCATGTCTCTTATTGTAGCACCCTAAAGGCCATGATCAGAATTAGGGCCCAGTTCTGTGATGAGTGTACAAACACAGGTAAATAGAGTGACCTAAAAATGATTGACTAAAGTACCAACTATTGTTCCAACAGCATTTAGCACCATTCCCAGACTATAGAGAAGAAAAATCAAATTGCTGTAACATTAAAGGAAGAGTTTAGAAGGAGCAATTAGGCTTGTATGGAGTGCTCTGGACTTTCTCCATTACTGCTACCAAATCACCTTCCAGATACTTGGAAACCCATCATTTATTATCTCCTCTGTCCTGTGCTGACCTGGCAACTCACCGGCCAGCCCAATCCCCAACTAAATTGTGCCAACCAAGGCTTTGTTAAGCCTGACCTTAAAAACCTCTAAGGAAGGAGATTCCATCACCTTCCTAGGTAACCCATTCCAGTGCTTCAACACCCACCTAGTGAAAAAGTTTTTCCTAATATCCAACCTAAACCTCCCTTACTACAACTTGAGACCATTACTCCTTGTTCTCTCAGCTGCTACCACTGAGAACAGTCTAGATCCATCCTCTTTGGAACCCTCTTTCAGGTAGTTGAAAGCAGCTATCAAATCCCCCCTCATTCTTCTCTTCTGCAGACTAAACAATCCCAGATCCCTCAGCCTCTCCTCAGAAGTCATGTGCTCCATCCCCCTAATCATTTTTGTTGCCCTCCGCTGGATGCTTTCCAATTTTTCCACATCCTTCTTGTAGTGTGGGGCCTAAAACTGGACACAGTACTCCAGATGAGGCCTCACCAGTGCAGAATAGAGGGGAATGATCACATCACTCAATCTGCTGGCCATGCCCCTACTTATACAGCCCAAAATACCGTTAGCCTTCTTGGCAAGAAGGGCACGCTGTTGACTCATATCCAGCTTCTTGTCTACTGTAACCGCGAGGTCCTTTTCTGCAGAACTGCTGCCTAGCCATTCGATCCCTAGTCTGTAGCAGTGCATGGGATTCTTCCGCCCTAAGTGCAGGACTCTGCACTTGTCCTTGCTGAACCTCCACAGATTTATTGTGACCCAATCCTCTAATTTGTCTAGGTCCCTCTGTATCCTATCTCTACCATCCAGCATATCTACCACTCCTCCCAGTTTAGTGTCATCTGCAAACTTGCTGAGGGTGCAGTCCGCACCATCCTCCAGATCATTAATGAAGATATTGAACAAAACCAGCCCCAGAATCGACCTTTGGGGCACTCCGCTTGATATGGGCTGCCAACTAGACATCGAGCCATTGATCACTACCAGTTGAGCCCGACAATTTAGCCAGATTTCTATCCGTCTTATAGTCCATTCATCCAGCCCATACTTCTTTAACGTGCTGGCAAGAATACTGTGGGAGACCGTATCAAAATCTTTGCTAAAGTCAAGGAATAACACATCCCATTGCTTTCCCCTCATCCACCAAACCAGTCATCTGGTCAGAGAAGGCAATTAGGTTAGTCAGGCATGACTTGCCCTTGGTGAATCCATGCTGACTGTTTCTGATCACTTTCCTCTCCTCTACGTGCTTCAGAATTGATTCCTTGAGGACCTGCTCCTTGATTTTTCCAGGGACTGAGGTGAAGCTGAATGGCCTGTAGTTCCCCGGATCCTCCTTCTTCCCTTTTTTACACTACATTAGCCTTTTTCCAGTTATCCAGGACCTCCCCCGATTGCCATGAGTTTTCAAAGATAATGGCCAATGCCTCTGAAATCACATCCGGCCCCATGGACTTGTGCAAGTCCAGCTTTTCTAAATAGTACTGAACCACTTCTTTCTCCACAGAGAGCTGGTCACCTCCCCATGCTCTGCTGCCCAGTGCAGCAGTCTAGGAGCGGACCTTATTCGTGAAGGCAGAGGCAAAAAAAAGCATTGAGTACATTAGCTTTTTCCACACTCTCTGTCACTAGGTTGCCTCCTTCATTCAGTAAGGGGCCACACTTTCCTTGACTTTCTTCTTGTTGCTAACATACCTGAAGAAACCCTTCTTGTTACTCTTAACATCTCTTGCTAGCTGCAACTCCAAGTGTGATTTGGCCTTCCTGCATGCCTGAGCAATATTTTTATACTCCTCCCTGGTCATTTGTCCAATCTTTCACTTCTTGTAAGCTTCTTTTTTGTGTTTAAGATCAGCAAGGATTTCACTGTTAAGCCAAGCTGGTCGCCTGCCATATTTACTATTCTTTCTACACATCGGGATGGTTTGTTCCTGCAACCTCAATAAGGATTCTTTAAAATACAGTCAGCTCTTCTGGACTCCTTTGCCCTTCATGTTATTCTCACAGGGGATCCTGCCCATCAGTTCCCTAAGGGAGTCAAAGTCTGCTTTTCTGAAGTCCAGAGTCCATATTCTGCTGCTCTACTTTCTTCCTTGTATCAGGATCCTGAACTTGACCATCTCATGGTCACTGCCTCCCAGGTTCCCATCCACTTTTGCTTTCCCTACTAATTCTTCCCGGTTTGTGAGCAGTAGGTCAAGAAAAGCTCTTCCCGTAGTTGGTTGCTCCAGGAAATTGTCCCCTACACTTTTCAAAAACTTCCTGGATTGTCTGTGCACCACTGTATTGCTCTCCCAGCAGATATCAGGGTTATTGAAGTCCCCCATGAGAACCGGGGCCTGCAATCTAGAAACTTCTGTTAGTTGCTGGAAGAAAGCCTCATCGCCCTGGTCTGGTGGTCTATAGCAGACCCCCAGCATGACATCACCCTTGTTGCTCACACTTCTAAACTTAATCCAGAGACTCTCAGATTTTTCTGCAGCTTCATACCGGAGCTCTGACCAGTCATACTGCTCTCTTACATACAATGCAACTCCCCCACCTTTTCTGCCCCACCTGTCCTTCCTGAACAGTTTATATCCATCCATGACAGTACTCCAGTCATGTGAGTTATCCCACCAAGTCTCTGTTATTCCAATCGCATCATAGTTCCCTGACTGTGCCAGGACTTCCAGTTCTCCCTGCTTGTTTCCCAGGCTTGTTGCATTTGTGTATAGGCACTTAAGATAACTCGTTGATTGTCCTGCTTTCTCAGAATAAGACAGGAGTCCTCCCCTCTTGTGCTCTACTGATCATGCTTCCTCCCAGTATCCCATTTCCCCACCTACTTCAGGGCTTTGGTCTCCTTTCCCCGGTGAACCTAGTTTAAAGCCCTCCTCACTAGGTTAGCCAGCCTGCTTGCGAAGATGCTCTGTTAGGTGGAGCCCGTCTCTGCCTAGCACTCCTTCTTCTTGGAACACCATCCCATGGTCAAAAAATCCAAAGCCTTCTCTCACACACCACCTGCGTAGCCATTCGTTGACTTCCATAATTTGACGATCTCTACCCAGTCCTTTTTCTTGCACAGGGAGGATGGACGAGAACACCACTTGTGCCTCAAACTCCTTTATCCTTCTCCCCAGAGCCACATAGTCTGCAGTGATCCACTCAAGGTCATTCTTGGTAGTATCATTGGTGCCCACATGGAGAAGCAGGAAGGGGTAGTGATCCGAGGGCTTGATGAGTCTCGGGAGTCTCTCCGTCACATTGTGAATCCTAGCTCCTGGCAAGCAGCAGACCTCTCTGTTTTCCTGGTTGGGGTGGCAGATAGATGATTCAGTCCCCCTGAGGTGGGAGTCCCCAACCACCACCACCCATCTCCTTCTCTTGGGAGCGGTGGTCGTGGAACCCCCATCCCAGGACAGTGTATCTCATGCCTTCCAATCGGTGGAGTCTCCTTCTGCTCTCTTCCCTCAGATGTATCATCTAGTCCACTCTCCGCATTAGTACCTGTGGAGAGAACATGAAAACGGTTGCTCACCTGTATCTCTATTGCTGGTACATGGATGCTCCTCTTTCTTCTTCTGGAAGTCACATGCTTCCAAATTTCTTCACCATCCTTCTGTCCCCGCTGCGCAGCCTGCTCTGATTCTCCAGAATGTTATGCCCATAGAAGCATATCCTGACATCTGTCCAGGAAATCTTCATTTCCTCTTATGCAATACAGGGTCGATACTTGTTTCTCCAGACCTTGAACCGTCTCTTCCAATATAGAGACCAGCTTGCACTTTGTACAGACAAAGTCGCTTCTGTCCTGTGGAAGAAAGACAAACATGGTACAACCTGTGCAGGTTATAACAGTGAACGCTCACCTTCCATATTACCTTCCTTCTAAGAGCTTCCTCAGCTGTTGCAAAAACTACTCAGAGAAGCCTGCAAAATGAAAGCCTCAGTGCGCTCTCCCCAGGCAAACTCCCTCTGAAAGGGGAACTATGCAAAAATGAGGAGGTTAAACAGAAATTAAAAGGTACAGTGACTAGAATGAAATCCCTGCAAGCTGCTTGGACACTTTTCAAAGACACCATAATAGAGGCCCAACTTCAATGTATACCCCAAATTAAAAGACCCAGTAAAAGAACTAAAAAAGAGCCACCGTGGCTTAACAACCATGTAAAAGAAGCAGTGAGAGATAAAAAGGCATCTTTTTAAAAGTGGAAGTCAAATCCTAGTGAGGTAAATAGAAAGGAGCATAATTGTTTTCAGTTTTGTGAAACTGGCCTTGTTGAAGCACCAACTGTATATATTAGTGGTCTGGACTTCATTCTTTTTGCATATTATAAATGTAAACAATTCATGATCATTTGGACCTCATTTCCATCGGATGCGGTGATGGCCAAAACTATAAGATGGGTTCAAAACGAATTAGATAAGTTCATGGAGCATATGTTCATCAATGGCTATTAGCAAAGATGGTCAGGGGCATGGCCCCATGATCAGGTTGAACCTAATCCTCTGACTGCCAGAAACTGGGAGAGAGGGGAAAACAGGAGTGGATCACTCCAACGGCCCTGTTCTGTACACTCCCCCGTATAGGTGCTGATTTTTGGTTTTGCTGGTGGATACCCTCCCTAGACCCCACCCCCACTCTGCCCCCTCCGAAGGCCCCACCCCCGCTTCACCCTTTCCCCCATCTGCCCACCGCTCGCTCCTCTCTGCATCCTCCTCCGAGCATCCCTGCCAGTTTTGTGGGGAGGCTATTTTCAGCATATTTATACACTTCTTTCATATTCTAGTTATTGAATGTGACTGTCATTGGTATCTTAATTTAATCATTAAAATAGTAAAGACCTACCTAATTACATCATCATGAATGACAGTACATTAAAATCATTGCACATACAAGCTGTTTTCACTAACATCCTGGCCCTTTAATTATAGTACGAACAAATGAAAAACACAAAAAACATTAGTCCCTTCCACAGTCTCGCACCCCAGGCCCACCCCGCTCTTTACCTCTTGACCACAGCACCCACCCATAAGGCTGGCCCTGCATTCACCTTATTTCCAAACTCCACTGCCTTCAGGGATTGGCATGTGTACCCATGCCAAAATTAAAACTCCCAGGCTCAGAGTGGAGTAAGATCTAAACAGCAGGCTACTAGCATCAAGATTTACCCTCCACCTCTAGTGGCCAAGATTCATGCTCTCTGTATATTAGGATGCACCCAACATGGCCATAATGACAGAATTCACATTAGAGAAAAAAGATGGGTGAGAGAATATCTTTTATTGGAGCAGCTTCTGTTGGTGAGAGAGACAAGCTTTGGAGCTTTCACAGAACTCTCCTTCAGGAAAAAGAACTCTGTGAAAGCTCCAAAGCTTGTCTGTCTCTCTCACCAACAAAAGTTGATCCATTAAAAGCTATTACCTCACTCACCTTGTCTCTCTAATTTCCTGGGAACAACAGGGTTACAACAACACAGCATACAAAAATGCAGGATTCACATGAACAGCACACAGTGACCATCAATTACACCAGGGCACTATTTTCAGGATTCATTTTAGCATAATGTCATCATTACACCAAGGAAGTAGCACTACCAGTACAATGAGATAAATATAGCCACATGTGCATGCCAAAAATTCACAGTACAAGCACACTGGGATCCACACAGCAGGATAATAGTGTCAGTTTAGCTCTCAGTTTAATGGGGATACACTCAGGGACTGAGTCCAAAGGTTCAGCTAAACACAAGGGCACCTGCAAATAGCTGTACTAACAGCAGGATCTTCACTGGCCAAATAGGAGGAGTTGCATGTCAGGGCACTAATTCCCAATCCCAGTGCAAGGCAATATGGGATCCAGGCACCAGGTCTTTAGTACCAGAATTTGTACTCCCAGAAGAGTGGGATGGAATTATAGAAGTTACAGGGGGAAAAGCCCTCTGTGATCATCCTGGCTCAGTCCATCTCCCTGCCAATGCAGGGCTGATCCTTACTGCATGTTTTGTCCAGTCTCCTTTTAAAAGTCCAAAGCCTTGGAGTTTCTATCTGACACTCTATACCTCGGGGGAGTGGTGTGCTGTGCTCTGTAAGCCCCATATTCATCATTTGTATATATTCTTTATAGTTCATATAAAGCATGTCATGTAAGGTATCATGGGAAAGGTTATGATTTGCTGAAACCAACTGTTCTGTAAAAATACATATATCATTAAAGTGTATAAAGTTATGAGATTGTGTTGTATGGTGTTAATGAAATATGCTGCAAATTTGGGAGTAGCCCAGAAGGCAACTCCCCCAAAACAACAAGCACTGACCAAATGGCTGGGTGGATGTTACACAACCATCATCAGCCATTGTGCAGCAAGTGAATGACAATTAGCAATTCAATGACCATCACCAGAGAATTACTCAGCCCTAGGACTCAGCAATGCCCCACCCCCTCGCCCCCAACATGATGCTTGGACTTGTGTTTTTCAGAGCACATGGACTAAACAGGAGATAGTTCCAGCCCAGGTTGTGCCCCAGGGGTCATACTAGCCTTTACCTTGGGAGACTATTCCATCCACACCCCAAGGCAGAGATTGCACTGCTTGGAAGATTTCCCAGATAGCTTGAGTTTCCCTCTCCTACCCCCACCCTCCGTCCTATCCCTTCCCCAGGGCCTCTTCCCTTCCACCCCTCCCCTCACGCCGGTAAGAGGCAGTCACCCAGATGCCAGGGAGGGGGACCAAGCACACTGCATGGACATGTGGCCACTGTCTCCAAGAGGCAGGCACCTCTGCCTGAGCAGAGAGGATAAGCAGGGGGCACCACACCCCACAGGAACCCAGGAGACATATCCCCCCACCATGCCCGTCCTAGTCCAGCTGCCCAGCAGGGGCTGGTACTCTCAGTCTCTCTCTGCTGTGGGGGTCCAGGAGATGTTTTTGGAGACACCTCTGACTGAGCCCCCTGCCAGATGCAGAGAAAAGCTGGGCGGCAGCCAGTGCCCCCACCATGCAGACGGCCACCCCGCCAGCAGCCAGCTCTCAACTCAGCCACCTGGGAAGGGGTTTCAGTCCCCCTCCCAGCCACCCTCACCCAAGAAGACCCCTTTTGAAATACACTTACCAGCTGCTGCTGCTGCTACTGCCTTTAGTTGGGTGAGATGTTGAAGTGAGGTTGGGAGCTGCTCAGCTGCAGAGCCACAGAAAGCAGCCTGCTGCCTACAAGAAGCAGGTAGGAGAAGGAGGCGGGGCGGCACTGGTGGTAGTGGGGTCACTCAGCCCGTGCCCCAGGAGGAGAGTCCCCATCGCTGATTGGCTGGTGGCCAAAAAACAGCTAAACAGCACTGCCGGAAAGAGCTGTTTTGGCCACGCTGATCAGTGCAGCAGCTCAGAGCCAGAAACAGCTGATCAGCAACAGCTCCTGGCTCGGCAAAAAAATGCTGATTGGCCCCCCAACAGCCCTGCTGAACAGCTGATGGGGCCCCACAAACAGCTGATTGGTGCTAGTGGGTGCAGAGCACCCACTAATTTTTCCCCGTGGGTGCTCCAGCCCCGGAGCACCCACAGAGTCGGTGCCTATGTCCCCCTGAAGCTCTGGTACTGACCACTATCAGAGACAGGATATTGGGCTAGATGGACCATTCTTATAACTCTGTATGGCAGTTCTTAGGTTACTGAAGTGGCAGTTAGGCACCTACACCACTTTGTGGATCTAACACTCATTCCCTGCAGTTTGAAATTTCCCTGTCTTGTCATTAGTCTTAGTTTCTTAGACTCCAGTTTCAGTCTTATTTGCATATGATTTAATTTCCCCTTCATCCCAGGTGCACACAGCTGAATCACAGGAAGTTTTTAGAGAGTGTTGGGGACAACTTCCTGGTGCAAGTGCTAGAGGAGCCAACTCAGGGCCATGCTCCTCCTGAGCTGCTGTTCACAAACAGGGACGAATTGGTAGGGGAAGTAGAAGTGGCTAGCAACCTTGGCAACAGTGACCATAAGATGGTTGAGTTCAAGAGCCTGAAAAAGGAAGAAAGGAGAGCAGCAGAATATAGACCCTGGACTTTAGAAAAGCAGACTTTGACTCCCTCAGGGAACTGATGGGCAAGATCCCCTGGGAGGCTAATATAAGGGGGGAAAGAGTTCAGGAGAGCTGGCTGTATTTTAAAGAAGCCTTATTGAGTGCACAGGAACAAACCATCCTGACATGAAGAAAGAATAGCAAATATGGCAGGCAACCAGCTTGGCGTAACAGAGAAATCTTTAGTGAGCTTAAACACAAAAAGGAAGCTTACAAGAAGTGGAAAATTGGACAAATGACTAGGGAGGAGTATTAAAAATATTGCTCGAGCATGCAGGGGTGTAATCAGAAAGGCCAAAGCACAATTGTAGTTGCAGCTAGCAAGGGATGTGAAGGGTAACAAGAAGGGTTTCTACAGGTATGGTAGCAACAAGAAGGTGATCAGGGAAAGTTTGGGACCCTTAATGAATGGTAGAGGCAACCTAGTGAAAGATGATTTGGAAAAAGCTGAAGTACTCAATGCTTTTTTTGCCTCGTTCTTCCCAGACAAGGTCAGCTCCCAGACTGCTTCATTTGGCTGCACAGTATGGGGAGGAGGTGAGCAGACCTCAGTGATAAAAGAACAAGTTAAAGACTATTCATAAAAGCTGTACATGCACAAGTCCATGGGGCCGGATGCAATGCATTCGAGGGTGCTGAGGGAGTTGGCTGATGTGATCGTGGAGCCATTGCCCATTATCTTTGAAAATTCATGATGATTGGAGGAGGTCCCAAAAGATTGGAGAAAGGCAAATATAGTGCCCATCTTTAAAAAAGGGAAGGAGGAGTCAGCCTCACCTCAGTCCCTGGAAAAATCAGAGAGCAGGTTCTCAAGAAATCAATTCTGAAGCACTTGGAGGAGAAGGTGGTGATCAGGAACAGTCAACATGGATTCACCGAGGGCAAGTCATGCCTGACCAACCTGATTGCCTTCCATGATGAGATAACTGGCTCTGTGGATATAGGGAAAGCGGTGGACATGATATACCTTGACTTTAACAAAGCTTTTCATAAAGTATCCCACAGTATTCTTGCCAGCAAGTTAAAGAATTATGGATTGAATGAATGGACTATAAGGTGGATAGAAAGCTGGCTAGATTGTCAGGCTCAACGGGTAGTGATCAACAGCTTGATGTCTAGTTGGCAGCCAGTATCAAGCGGAGTGCCTAAAGGATTGGTCCTGGGGCTGGTTTTGTTCAACATCTTCATTAATGTTCTGGATGATGGGATGATTTACACCCTCAGGAAGTTCATGGATGACATTAAACTGGGGGAAAGGTGGATACTCTGAAGAGTAGGGATAGGTCCAGAGTGACCTTGACAAAATTGGAGGATTGGGCCAAAAGAAATCTGATGAGGGTCAACAAGAAGAAGTGCAGAGTCCTGCACTCCCATGCACTGCTATAGGCTGGGGACTGACTGGCTAAGCGGCAGTTCTGTGGAAAAGAACCTGGGGATTACAGTACATGAAAAGCTGGATATGAGTCAGCAGTGTGCCCTTATTGCCAAGAAGGCTAACGGCATATTGGGCTGCATTCGTAGGAGCATTACCAGCAGACCAAGGGAAGTGATTACTCCCCTCTATTCGGCACTGGTGAAGCCATATCTGAGGTATAGTGTCCAGTTTTGCGCCCCCTTCCCCCCACTAGAGAAAGGATGTGGAGAAATTGGAGAGAGTCTAGCAGAGGCAATGAAACTGATCAGGGGGCTGGAGCACAGGACTTATGTGGAGAGGTTGAGGGAACTGGGCTTATTTAGTCTGCCGAAGAGAAGAGTGAGGGAGGATTTGATAGCAGCTTCAATTACCTGAAGGGGGGTTCCAAAAAGGATGGAGCTTGGCTGTTCTCAGTGGTGGCAGATGACAGAAGAAGGAGCAATGGTCTCAGGTTGCAGTGTGGAAGATCTAGGTTGGATATTAGAAAAAAATATTTTACTAGGAGGATGGTGAAGCAGTGGAATGGGTTACCTAGGAAGGCAGTGGAATCTCCATCCTTAGAGATTTATAAGGCCTGGTTTGACAAAGCCCTGGCTGGGATGATTTAGTTTGGGTTGGTCCTGCTTTGAGCAGGGGGTTGGACTAGATGACCTCCCGAGGTCTCTTCCAACTTTAATCTTCTGATTCTAAGGCTGTAGCTCAGGACCTCCTTGTGTTAATGACATCAAATTTGGGTCTCTAATCCTACCCTGCATTCCTATGAGGCACACCAATTTTCAATGTAATCTGAGTAATGATGCATATTTTAGAGCACTTAGAGTCATCTGTGTTAAACAGAAATTGCTTCACACCCTTAACTTTAGAGGACCTAGGGTTTCCCTATAATAATAAAATTGTAAAATGTTTAAATGTTAAATAATTAAAATAAGTCCTCCCCCACTCTCTTGTGGAGGGAAAGGGACTATCTTCTCTCCCTCTTGTACAGATCCAGAGAAGCAAGCAAGAACATGTTCTCGTGGACTCCTCCGGACGGTCAAAACAACAGACTGGATTTCTACATAGATTGCTTCCGTCAACGTGCAAAGGCTGAAATTGTGGAAAAGCAACATCGCTTGCCACATAACCTCAGCAATGCTGAACACAACGCCATCTACAGCCTCAGAAACAACCCTGACATCATAATCAAAAAGGCTGACAAAGGAGGTGCTGTCGTCATCATGAATAAATTGGAATATGACCAAGAAGCTGCTAGACAGCTCTCTAACACCACATTCTACAGGCCATTATTCTCTGATCCCACTGAGGATTACCTAAAGAAACTACACCATCTGCTAAAAAA
>NC_048299.1:121392439-121420757 GCF_013100865.1 Trachemys scripta elegans | reverse complement strand
TTAAAACAAGGAAAAATCAATCAGGTTCTAAAAAGAAAGCTTTTAATTAAAGAAAAAGGTAAAAATCATCTCTGTAAAATCAGTATGGAAATTAACCTTACAGGGTAATCAAACTTAAAGAGCTCAGAGGACTCCCCTCTAGTCTCAGGTTCAAAGTACAGCAAACAAAGATAAACACTCTAGTAAAAGGTCCATTTACAAGTTGAGAAAACAAAGGAAAACTAACACGCCTTGCCTGGCTATTTACTTACAAGTTTGAAATAGGAGAGACTTGTTTAGAAAGATGTGGAGAACCTGGATTGATGTCTGGTCCCTCTCAGTCCCGAGAACGAACACACTCCCAAAACAAAGAACATAAACAAAAGCCTTCCCCCCCCAAGATTTGAAAGTATCTTGTCCCCTTATTGGTCCTTTAGGTCAGATGCCAGCCAAGTTACCTGAGCTTCTTAACCCTTTACAGGGAAAAGGATTTTGGAGTCTCTGGCCAGGAGGGATTTTATAGTACTGTACACAGGACAGCTGTTACCCTTCCCTTTATAGTTATGACAGGCTGCACAGCCCCCTCCCATACACTATGATCTCTCTAGCAAGACAGTCTGCCTAAAGGACAGCATTTGCACTTTGCTTTCTTTCTGAGGTCTAAGAACAATATATTGCCAGAAGTTGAAAATTACCACACAGCTTTTTCTAATCAAACACATTTATTCTTAAGGCAAAAAGAAAAAATTTATAGAGGCAACATAACAAACAAACAGATTTAAACACACACTAAACATACCAGGAGTCACTCATCAGTCTTATGGGGCCATCATAAGCCAAAGTCTTTCCAATCCTTCTGCAAGGATTGGGCCCCCCCTTGGACAGAAGGTCTCTTTGCTGGATCAGAAAAAAAGGATGAGTCAGTTTACACCCAGCCTTTTATATCAAAGACTTTTTTTGTCTGTTGGTCTCTTGAAAATGCAGTTTGAACCAGTATATGGAAACTTCCCCAGGGGGCGGTACTCTCTGTGGGCGTTTAGTCTCAGTGACTCACCTTAATCACCCCCCCTCACTGTTTTAGTTCCTGTAGAAGCTATGGTAGCCCCGCCCCATAGAGTAGCACACATTCATACATAAACCAGTCATAGATTTAAGACAATGGTCTCCAAAGATACTGCAGGGGTTGCAATATCTGTCACTGACCACATGAAGATGTCTATTATTTAAAGTAATAAAAAAAAAAAGAGTAGAGTAATTCAATGGCTTTGTTTACAAAAGGACAACCAAAGGGGAAAATATTTTTAGCATGGCTCACAAACATGTGAAGGGAATCCTATGTCAATTATGATTCCAGAAAGATAGCCCCAGTATATGTGGGATACACATCATCTTATTTTCATATGAATATATATAATAAAGCTGTCTAGAAGATGACAATTCTGTTTCACAGCAACTTTCAAGGTTTTGAAATTTATTTTTGTTCTGGACTGGAACAAAAACAAAACCTTTAGTGAAAGCAGAATTATGTCAAAATGTCAGTTTTCAGATCAAAATGAGAGCTTTTTGAGCTGGGAACAAAGTTGTACATGGAACTAGGTGGTTCAACCACTACCCTGGGAAGTAGGAAAATCATATTAAAGTCCCTGCACCACCTGCGTCAAAATAGTTTTTTGTCTCTGACCATATAAAGCAGGGACTTGAGCTCCACATCGCCCAAATCCCACACGAGGGCCCTGACCTCTGGGCTATTGAGTTGGTGAGACTCTCTAACACAACTTCATGAAAGCCAAAACATCTCTGTGAAATCTTTCAACTTTGACAAAGGTTCCTGACCAGTTCTAATATGGAATGTACAGGTGTGTGTTTATATGGATATTTGCATATTTTTTGTATAACCCCAAACGTTCAAGAATATAAATGCTAATTACACGAAAGGTAATTTTAAAGGAGTCATCTGTTATCTTAGAGATGTATATGAGACCTACCAAGTTCCAGTAAAACTGCAGACTATCAGAGAGAAAAGGATTTGCAATGGACATTTGGTAGCCTGGGTGCCAAAACTGTTCTGCGGTGTGAAATGGATTTTACTTACCATAATATGGTTGGATGCTTCATAAAAGCCAGGCTCATTGAAAACTTTGGAATCAAGCAGTGTACTATAGGATTGTATATGTTATTGCTTATGTAAACTGAACTCTGTGTGTAGCCTAACATTTCATATTACATTAATGACTTACCTATAAACTTTAAAAAATTCAGATTATGCAGAAATGGCTTTAGGTACCATCAAATTGTGGGTGGGGCCTTGCTTCATTTGGCCAATAATTTCTTCTGGAAATTATAAGCAGGGCTAGTAGTATAGTCTATTTATAAGGTGGCACAAGCCTTCTCATTATAAAAACCCGGTTTTCTGCTACCAAATGTTTCAGCCATTTGTGGAAAAGATATTAGGGGAAAATTTGTGGGTTTGCCCATTGTTAAAAATTGCTCGAGACTTTTTGGTTTAAATCCTTTAGCACTCCATGTTTTGGATCATGGACTCAAAATTTGGAAGGGAGGTAGCCTTTGTGTTAGACAGCCTCATGAAAATCTACTCTCACAGCTCCTATGTGTGGCTGGATTGTACATGCACCATCCCCACTGAGGAATTTAGCATGTTCCATCCTTTCATTGCTTCTATTTGTGACCAGACAGTGTATGCACCACCACCCCAGGACAGCTGCCCAGCTCATATTCTAAAGTCTTGGAAAACCTTGTAGCATACCTGGAAGATTTCAAAACCTGGGCTCTGTTGAACCAAACTGATAAAATACATTTCAGAATCAAGCAACAATCATGGTCTAGAATTCTTGTATCAGAATAGATACAAGAAAGATGTATAGTGAAATTAAAGAGAGAAATCCTCCTTTCAAGCATTACTACAAATCAACTTAGAAAAACCTCCACTAAGAACATTTCTCAGAGGAGAATTGTATCAGAAAAAAAATAAAAAGCATCAATTCACCTTACTAGCCAGAAGAGAGTTTTTTAAAAAAAAAACAAAAAAACAAACATCTTACAAAGGAAAAACTCTGTGCATCAGCTATGGAGGAATGAAGAATTTGCCTATGCTTTTTCTACAAGGTTTCTATGGAGACCAGGCATATTGGTTAGCATACTGACACACAGGTTTGCTTTCAGTGGTAGCATCTGAAAAAAAAAATGGTTCAAGAAGAATCCCTTGAATAAGAATATCATTTAATAGCACACTGTACATGTGTTGTGACTTTTTTGTCTTAACTTCCTCCTTTTCCGTTATCTGCTGACGGGCTTACTCAAGGCCTTGCTTAATCATCACATCATGTCAACAACAAGGCCACCCCCATCAGAGTGAGCAGGTGACGTAAATCACTGATAATTCACACTTATCAAAGCAAGAAGCAATAGGATGATGCAACTCCAGCCTGCTAAGGGAAGTGAAGTTCTGCTGAATGAAAGATGTTTTATTTACAAAGCTAGTAATGGAAATATGAAACAGGGCTAAATAATATATAGTCGTGAGCTTCCTTTGCCGCCTCTCCCTCCTCCTCCTCTCTCTGATTAAGGTGATGATGTCATGGAAACCTTCAGGGGAGACAGAAGCAGGTTAGCAGCTTATAGACAGTACAGGAAACATATTTTCTTTCAACTAACATAGAATAGCTGTTTACACTCCCATCTATAACTCTCTCCTTTATAGGTGGACTGCACTCAAGAGGTAAAAGGGAGTTTAATTAACACCTACACCTTATAGGATCATTCTGATGGTCTTACATGGGACTGTGATGGGGTGCACCACTCACTGTTAGTCTGTTGCCTCCTCCTGGCTGCTCCAGCGATTAGCTCATCAGGTCAATGCTCTTTCCTGTGGTTCCTCTGTCACTCTCTGGTCTGCAGCCCCTCTCACACCCCAGGAACTGCAATGTCCTCTTCATGACTCAGCCCTTCAGTCAGGCCACTCAGCATTCCCCTCCCCCCCCTTCTGGAGTATATCAAAGTCTTCCCTTCAGCAGCCCTAGTCAATTTTCCCATTCACTGCCTCAGGTGTTATTCCTTCAGTGGTTGGTAGGGGAACCCAGGCCCACCCTCTAATCTGGGTTCCAGTCCAGGGACCCTTAATCCAACAGTTCTGGGCTTTACTTTCCCAGCCCTCATTACGCCTTCCCTGGAAGGCTTCCTACCACGCTTGGTCCCCCCGCCATCTTTTTCTCTGGGAATACCAGCTCCAAACCTTCCTCCCTCTTCCCAGGGAGTGACTGCTTTTTTTCCAGCATCCTCTGTCTGTTGCCAACTTCCTGGCTTTATAGGCCATGCCTATTCCTGTAAACCTATTCAGATCTGGGAGCCCACAGCTAAAGGTCCCTTCCCCAGCATTAGGCAAGGAGCGACTGAACCCAGAGTTCAAATAATTCTGCGGGACAACTAATAAGAAAATTGGTGCAGGAGGTCATAGGGCCATAAGCAAGGAACTGGAGGGAGACATTGAGCAAAGAGAACCAGACAGTGCCCACTGTTCCTCAAAGGTGTCTAGGGAACTAGTGGATGTGGCCCAGAGAAACTCTGCTCAGAAGCGTGATTGGATGAAGGAATGGAAATAGGCCCCATAGTTGCAGAGCACCTCCCCTTCCAGCATCCCCCTCCTGGTTTTAGGAATGGCCACTTTGACTAATGCCAGGAGGAGATTGACGAGGAGGTCTTGTGACTTCATGGGGCCATCAAACAAAACAGTCTCTAGGTGAGCTGGGCCTGGGCCTGAGGAGGCTCAGGCAGCCCACAAGCAAAACAGTCTCAGGGCTGGATTCAACCAGCAAACAGTCTTTCAGGTGAACTGGGTCCTGGGCTTGGAGAGCCACAGGCTATCAACAAGCAACAGTCTCACAGCTGGCTTTGGCCTGGGCAGGGCTCAGGCAGCCAGCAAACAAAACAGGCTACAGGTGAGTGGTAAGGGAAGCTCCTCTTCAGAACTAGAGCCTCCTTTCACAGTGTAGGGGGTCAGCCACCCCAGGATGAGGTGGCAGGAGGACACAGGCCCACCCTACTCCACAACATCCCAGCCCAGGGCTCGGACAGGGGCAGAATCAGCTGCCCCTGTGTCAGCAGGGATCCAGCCACAACACACCAACAGGGCCACCACTGGCTCTGCAGCCAGCTGCTTCAAGGCTTCCCCTGGGCCACTTCCTGCCACCCCAGCATTTGGTAACTCTAGCTTCCAGGCCTCTTATGGCTCCTCAGGGTAGACAGCAGCAGGCACTCTAGCCAGACCTAATCAGCATCTGTGGATTGGGCAATGCCTGGGGAGGATTCCTCTCAGGAACATGGCCAAACTGGCAGAGCATCCTTCCCCTCTGCCAGCTCTCCCCCAACTGTGCTGCAGGGCTGGCCTTTTATACTTATGGCCACGCCCCAGTACTTCCTGCCAGGGGGGCGGGGTGATCTAGGCTCTGCCCTCCAAGGGGAGTGCAATGGTCCCTTGCTCTCCTGTTTGCGGGGAGGCCCCTCGTCTCACTACAGGGACTGGTTTCCTCACCCTCGCGTCCTGCCCCAACACCAAATGGAGGGACTATCTTACCCACCTAAAGAGGGTGAGGAACCCTGGTGGGCCAGCCTTTACTCCACCTTCATCCCATGGCCCGCCAGGGACATCGGTTGGCGCTCCTTTATGGAGCCGTAAGGACAGGCGTGTACCTGGCACGGTTCACATCTGCACCCGAGGCCTGCCCCTTTTGTGGTGTGAGGGAGAACCTGGCGCACGCCTATCTCGAATGCGCCAGGTTGCAGCCCCTATTTTGGCTCCTCCAGAACCTCGTGTTGAGGTTCGGGCTGCACTTTCCCCCGCACCTGTTCCTTTATGTACACCCCATCCGTGGCCCCACGAAGTCGCGAGACCTCCTCGTCAACCTCCTCCTGGCCCTAGCCAAACTCTTCATCTACAATCCCAGGAGGAGGATGCTGGATGAGGGGGTGCTCTGTGACTGTTGGGTCTATTTCCGTTCCTCCCTCATCTCACATATCCTGGCAGAGTTCCACTGGGCAGCGTCTGCTGGTTCCCTCGACACCTTTGAGGAGCAGTGGGCACTGTCCTGGGTTCTCTGCTCGGTGTCTCCATCCAGTACCCTCGTTTTGAACCTATGACTTTTACCTCAGTCCCTGTTTTTCTCATTTGTTGTCCCCCATAATCACTTGGTCCCTGGGTCCAGTGGCCCCTTCTGCTAGGCTGGGGGAGGGGCTTTTAGAAGGCCTAAAACACTTCCCAGGTTTTCCAATAAGACTACAGGGACTGGTCAGTCTACTCTGGCTGCCCTGCTGACTGGAGCTCTCCCGCCCTGGCTGCTGCCGCCACTGCTGCCAAGTGTGGGAGAGTATTGCCACCTGTCCCCCCGCCTCTAGAGGGAGAAGCAAGGACCCCACCACCACCACCTATGAGTCCCTCCTGCCTGGCCAGCTGACTGCTGCTCGCCTCTGCTCCGTTGGAGCCGCTGCCGCTGTCAAGGAGAAAGAAGAGGAGGATTCCTACTAAGGGACATTGTGGAGGGGGTTTGTTCACAAACTGAGTGACTTTTACCATCTCTGCTCCTGGGGTGGTGGTGACTCCGATTGCTGTTGAGGGGAGCGAGGGGGAGAGGCACAGAGCCCTCCCCCATGCCCATCTTCTCCACCCTTACCGCCACCCCCTCCACCACCCCGCATACCACCTGGACCTGCTCTTTGCCTCTCAACATGGCTGTTTTCCCCCCCTTTCACCATCTGGGATTGTTTGCAGCAGTGAGCATCAAGGACTGAGCTACACAAGTGCATGTGGGCGCACATGCTTCCCCACTTTGGACTTACCCTATCCCCACAGCTGCGTTTGGCTGGTGGAGTGCCCTCCCTGTGTTAGTTTTCCCCTCCCCTCTTGCAGCCTGCCCCGCCCACCACCTGCTTTGACCCTCTAG
Organism: Trachemys scripta elegans; assembly: GCF_013100865.1. Lineage (NCBI taxonomy): Eukaryota > Metazoa > Chordata > Testudines > Emydidae > Trachemys > Trachemys scripta. Next base: position 121,413,828 of record NC_048299.1, on the reverse strand, counting down.
GGGTTTCCCTTTCTGTTAGTTTGCCTGCCCCGCCCTAGCCCTTGTAGTTTCCTCCTGTGATTCGACTGGCCCCTTTCTTTTTCCTCTGCTCTCCCTTGTCCCCCTCGCCCAATCCTCTATGGCTGAGAACCATGAATCTATCTCTGTCCCCATTCCCATTCCCATTCCAATCCCTGCCCCTGATTCTGTCCCCTCTCCTGCCCCAACCCCACTCCCAGTCCCAGTCCCAATTCCCGCTCCTGCCCCTCCTCCTGCCCTAATCCCTGATCCTGTTCCTGCCCCCGATCCCGCTCCTGACCCCATTCCTGCCCCCAAAGCATTGCCTGCCCCTCTCCCCTTCACCTCCCTTGCTATTACCACCTCCAAGGTTGTCTTGTTTCCCCTGCCTACGGACATCCCTCAGGGGGAGGTTTTCATGTCTCCTCTTCCCATGCTGCCTTATCGCCCCTTTCTCTTGTCTTCCTGCAGCGGGCCCTGTGAGAGGGCACTCCCCGCCCGCCCATCCCTCACCCCGGGCCCTCCGGACCTTTTAATCAGGCACCTGTTCTGCGAGCCCTCCCGGCTTCTCCACTCCCATACTCCAAGCTGGCTGTGAACCCTACAGCTGGTTCACTTCTGAACCGCGCCCAGGGACCGACTGTACATGCTCGTGCTCCACACGTTGCATTTCCTCACCCTCTCATTCTGCCCCAACACCAAGTGGCGGGACCATTTACCACCTTTGGAGGGTGAGGAGCCCAGGTGGGCTAGCCTCTATTCCACCTTGGTCCCACAGCCCGCTGGGAACACTGGTTGGTGGCTTCTTCATGGAGCCATGAGCATGGGCATGGTTCACCCCCATACCCAAGGCCTGCCCCTTCTGCAGCGTGAGGAAGAACCTGGCGCATGCCTACCTCGAATGCACCAGGTTGCAGCCCCTATTCCGGCTCCTCCAGAACCTCTTGTTGAGGTTCTGGCTGCACTTTTCCCTGCACCTATTCCTTTTCTCATACCCTATCTGTGGCCCCACAAAGTCGCGAGACCTCCTTGTCAACCTCCTCCTGGCTCTGGCCAAAGTCACCAGGTATAATACCAGGAGGAGGATGTTGGACGAGGGGGTGCTCTGTGATTGTGGGGCCTATTTCCGTTCCTCCCTGGTCTCACACCTCCGGGCAGAGTTCCACTGGGCAGCGTCCGCTGGCTCCCTAGACACCTTTGAGGAACATTGGGTGCAGTCCGGGGTCCTCTGTTTGGTGTCCCTATCCAGTACCCTTGGTTTAAACCTGTGACCATCACTCTGATCCCTGTTTTCATTAGTTGTCCCCCGTATTCAATTGGTTCCTGGGTCCAGTGGTCCCTCCCACTAGGCTGGGAAAGGGGCCTTTAGAAGTGGCCAGGCTTGCGCCCACCCACCTCCTGGGTTTTCCAGTAAGGCCTCACTACACTATACAACTGTATCCTTGTTTTGTGTGTGTGTTACTACCACAATTCCATGTATTCTTAGGGTATTTGTGCATACAAAAGAGCAATTTCAGCATATACGCGTGTATTACCTTGTCATTTCTGGCACTTATTAAAAATAATAGCTTGTCTCTCTCCTATGCAATTGGCCTCGAGGGAGGCTCTCTCGGAGCTGTGACCTCTTCTGGATTCTTGCAGGACCACTGCTTAAACCAGCCAGTGCTCCCTCTAATGACCAGCACACTGTGCAAGTGGAAGTGACCGTTTGAGATCACAGAATCTGGTTTTAGACATTACATTGGACATTACCACAGTCAGACTACATTTTCTCACTGTCAGAGATGGGCCCAAGTTAAACAATTCAGTTTTAGATACAATGTTTGAGGATGTTGTGGTTTCATGGATTTCATGGAGCCCATTCCAGAGATAGAGATAATTTATGAAATTCACAAAAAGAACAGGAGTACTTGTGGTACCTTAGAGACTAACAAATTAACTAACTAGTTATGCGACCCCCGAGCATGCTCTAATAAATTTGTTAGTCTCTAAGGTGCCACAAGTACTCCTGTTCTTTTTGGGAATACAGACTAACACAGCTGCTACTCTGAAACCTTATTAAATTCAGTTCCAAATTCAGGTTTGGATACCAAAACCTCCCAACAGTTCCTGATACATATTTTATCTACCTGATACATATTTGCATAAACATTTCTGCATACTAATTTTTTACCAATCCATTGTATCAGTTCAGAAAGTGGCCATTCATCCTTAAAATGTCAAATGTCTCATCAGTGGTTTTGCTGACCTAGCTGATCCTTTGTGCTGCTGGTTAAAACCCACTTTTTCTAGCACAGGTAACAGTCAGTTTTCTCATAACTCTTATGTTTCACTAAAGTAACTGTCACTTTAAACTAAAAGTAGCAGAATGCAGACTCAGAAGTCATAGTTCAACTTGGGAAGATAAAATGGAGCTCGCAAATTCTGTATGTGGGGGCAGCTGTAAGCAGCTTGGCAGACTATGCAGTCTGTGCTTTTCCTATGTAACCATCATTGATTAAAAGGAATCACTCTTGTTCAGTTATAAAGGCCCAGCATGTCTGATACATACGACAATAACTACTTATGCATTTTCCCCTACATGTATATTGTTACCCCTTTTTTTTACCAGAGGGATTAGTAATATTTGGGGTCTTGTGGTTTGTTTCCATTAGAAAGAGAAGCTGATGATAAAGTCAGGTCTTTCTTTGATTAAATCCTGTTTACTTACAAAGAATACACAAAGTCTTGTTTCTCTAAACACCGTTGGATCAAACAACAGGAGACAGTTTACTTGCTCAGACTTTCAAGTCTGCCTTTTAGCTAGCATTCTGTCCAAATCTCTCTCTCTCTCTGGCTCCGTCTTTTCTCAAGGCCATGCTACTATGCTTCTATGATTCTAAGTGCTTCTTTGGCTGTCTCCTAGTTTTCTTGCTGCATTCTGATTGCTTTTTCCCCCCACATAAACACACAGATGCAACTAAATCCATCTCCAGCCTCTACATTTGCATTTAGTCTAGTTTTTAGATGGTGGCTTCAATTGTTTCACCTATCACTAAAAATGGGTAATTTAATTTTTCCCAGATTTAGCCTGAATGGAAGGCAGCTACCATTCCCATCAACTTCAGGGAGGTCTGTGTCTGCCCATAGAACAAAAACATGCTTTCTGAGAGCAAAAATGCTCCAGAATAACAATATTTAGCACCTTGGAAAGTATGAGGGATGGGGAAAGAGTAAAACAGGTTTTATAGATGCTTGTGATATAAGAACACAGGATTTGGGTCTCAAATAAGGTTTATATCCTTCTGATAGCATGTGAGCTCTTCTGAATTTTCACTAGAAGTAGAGCAAATACAGGAATTATTTGTTGAATATTTTGTTTGGGAAAAATGTAATTGATTTAATCAAATAAATTATTAGATGGATATATTCACAAAGTATTCAACCAACTCTATGCGCAGGGAGAACAATAGGGGAAAATAAATGAATAGTTTATTATAGAAATATCAATTCATCAAAACAATTATTTTAATATTATTTGACCAGATCTATTTTACACCTACCCTTTCCTCAACATTTGAAGCAATTTTTAAATGTGTTTGGCTTGTATTTAGTTTGTTATTGTGCTATTGTAGAGCTACTGAAATGTTTTGCTCTCCATTCAGGTGCTCCACTTCACTCCTGTTATGGCAACACCCCTACAGGAAGTTTAGTCATTCTTTCAGTATAAGCTGATTTAATGCTTGGCTGGAGCTCTGATGGGCCCCAGCCAGATCTGCAGTGCTGTATTCTCAGTGAGTGCTGCTTTCTCTTCTAACTGCATCATTCATTGTACTTTCATTGAAGTGATATTGGCTGACATACGGGCTAACAAAGTAATTGTTAATAGAACCAGTTAAAAGATGTGAATATTATTTACATCTCTTAGTCATCTTCCAAGCCAATGAGATTCTAACAGAGAGAGATTCTTATTTTATTATAAAGACTTCTAACATGTTCAGCTATTTCTGCTTAATTAGGGTTACATGATCCCATATTAAATGTCACATCACAGTACAAGTGATCCTGTGATATGACATTTCATGATATATAATCTGGCAGACTATAACCCAGAAGAGAACCTCAGAAATGGGGCTTGTTATATTCATTAGATCTGGTAACTTGCTATCATTTAAGGTAAATATAGTACATCAAACTCAACTGACTTAGGCTTTAATGAACACAGAGATGTTACTTGCAGAATAGGAGACACACTACCTCATGAAAACAATTGGCAAAATTCTGCTCTTGAATTCATACTGTGGATCTGACATTCTGCACTCACATCCAACGCAGAGCCTCCATGAATGGAAGTTTTATGCTAAGAGTAGAGTAAAATCTGCAACAGAGGTACAAAGGACCACACCCCATATATGTGATGTCAAAGTGCAAATAGCCCCCCAAAAGGTAGTATACACATGTCTGATTGCCAAATATCCGTGGGTGTTACAGAAGTGCCTGAGTCTGAAGGAAACTCGTATTTTAGTTACCAGTTATCCTTGGATAACTGGACAGCCTCCCCCCTCCATTATAAAAGAGGGGACAGTGGGCAGGGCATTCTCTCTGAGGGCTCTGGAACTTGCTCCAATCCTTGGTCTAAAATAGCCCAGAATAGCCCTTCTGGCCACGTTTCAAAAGACGTTGGCTTGATAGCATTGTCTGTGAGGGCTGAGGGTGTGCTTCCTATGAGAATGAAGGGTGGAAAGGAGTTTCTATAGGTGGCTGTGTGACTGAGTTCCTGCTCTAATGATTATTTTAATGCTGCTGGGACTTGATTCTGTTAGTGTGCATAAAGCCTTACATAGGCATCTTTATGATTATTTTAAATCTAAAATAAATACACAATAAATATCGGCCACAATTCAGTAAAGCACTTAAATGTTTAAGTGCATTCCTAAATTGAGATCTAATTGCAGAACATTTTTGAATTATAAATATGTTTTAGCCTTGCAAATTTAGTGATGTACTTTACTCAGGGAAAAACTATTCAACCTACTCATTTCCTACCATTTCACCCAATTTGCTTAGGGGGAGGTATGGTACCAGAAACTAGCTTTAATTTAGTTTAAAAAAAAAAAAAACACACACACACACAGACTAGACCTCAAGTTGACTGTGTCACTTTAAAATAAAATAAAATGGTAAACCATACTTTCCTACCAGAAGTTTTTAAAGCAGGACACTATCATTTATCTACTTATTAATTTATTATACAAAAAAGGAAAGGAAGACTCCCAGCAAAGTAAGATCCAAATTTGAGAGAATCTCAAGTTTTTTCCCATCTCTCCGGGAATGCTCTGTAATGGAAAAAAGGAAGGCCTGAGATATGTCCTCTCAAACTAGAATTTAATGTAAATTAGGGGCCACCTGGGGTAAAGTGTCATGTACAAGCAGTTGCCCACTTTAGAGAAGGAACAGTTATTAGTATATAATGCTTAGTTACCTATCTGAATTTTTTTCTTCTCTAAAGTGGAGCTTGCTTCTCCAAAATAACCAGATGTAAGGGATCACAAACCTGTGCACCAGGTGCCCACTAGGGAGAAAGATAAGCTTCTCATGGTAAAATAAATTCACCTACATACTGCACATTTCTAATTACACAGTAGATAGCCAATTCACAACTGAAGATATGATATATGTTAAATATGAATGAGTTTATGGTATTGTATATGTAGCTGTGATGCCTTTGTGAAAATGCAGTATAGAGAAAACATTTCTAAAAATTCTGCCTGTGTGATCAGACAGCAGACATTCTGTTTTCAGAGTTGATGTAGTCAGTGCATGCTCTGTGCTCCTTCATACAGACTTAAAGAAAGAAAAGAAGTTTTTCTTTAATCTAAAACAAAACATTCAACTTGAAAGTAAATGTGCAGAAAAACAAAGAACCTTAACATAATCATTCTTTTGTGTTTAAATATAGAACTTATAGAACTGTAAACTTTAATGTTTACATAATTTATTTATGTTAAATTTCCTTGTAACCCCTATTAGCACAGTGAGGGCCTTTGTCTCCCTCTAGTGGCTGTTCCACATAAGATAATAATCTGCTATTGCTACCTGCTAGCAAAGTTACTCCTTCAGCTTCAGTGGTAGAGGCTCTACTTTTAACACTAACAGTCCCAGGCTCGGTCCCACTGATGACTCATTGAAAAGGAGAAGGCCATGCAGCTGTATTTGAACAAGAATTTGTTCAAGAATCATCCCAGCTATGCTTTGAAATCCACACCTCAAATTCCTGTGCTCAGTCGGGTTTTGAGGAATAAATTATACAATTCCAGTCAGCTAAAGGAGTGAGAGGGGGTGAATTCAAACTTTTAAAACTGATAGAGCAGCAACAAGAGAAAGTTAGTTTTCTGGGAAACTGTACAGTGTATTTCAATAAGACATTTACAATGTTCCTCAACAACAGCCTGTCAAGCCAAGCTGGGATATTGTCTATTTTAATGTGGCAAAGAGAGTGGTGATTCCTCTCTGCTAACATCTTTGCATACTACACTAGTTTACTGAACTGATTGTGTCTTCCTTTAGTGGCTGGCCTCAATGACAACTTAGTACTTTCTCATAGCTAAAAGAGCTTCGCTCCAGTAGTGGAGATGCTGAAGGTTTCACCTTGCTGGTGACTGCTGTATGCATGCAAAGCAGTATACCAAAACCTTGCAGAATACTGATTTCTAAAAAAGACTATTTAAACACAATTTTTGATGGGTTTACCTCCATCTTTTTATTAGTCATTTTGTGCTTAGCTCAAGGGTTGTTTCCTTTGAATGTGCTGCAGTTACTGCATTTCAGGATCTATGAAACTCTGTTGACAATGTCCAGACACAATCATTTCATCTGAAAGTGAAATTCTAATGGGTGGTGGAAATTGTATGGGCTGATAGTGAGTGGTCAAGTCTTACACAGCAGTGGGGGATTAACTGGATTCCATAACTGTGCTTTTCCAGACTTTATAACACCTCAGTTTCAAAATATCACTATGATATGGAAGTTTACAAATCTTTGATTGACGTTTAGCTATAGATTTCAACCAGAACTATTTTTGCAAAGTTTCTTGTGTTAGAATATAAATATTGATGCAAGGGCAATCCTGGACTTAATTAATCAAAATGGAATGAGTAGAAGATGATAGACTGCTTCCCAGATGCAGCCAATTCTTCTCTTACATCAAAGAATGAATCACTACCTAGTCATATACCTTCGTGACTTGATTACACAAGTGATCCTCTATGTAAGTATCAGGTGATTCATTGTTGCATCAAAAAGAAACAGATTTACTAAATTATAAATTTCAGTTAATGAGTTAGGCTGCAAGTTACTTTTCTACAGCAGTTGATGGTTAAGTCATGCTCTATTTAGTTGATGCTGATTGCCAATATAAATGTAGAGAGAAAAAATACTATATAAATATCTAGCAATATAGGATATTATATAATAACATAGGCACTATGGCCCTGATCCAACAAAGTACTAGCATGCATATCATGGGTGGCTGGTGAACCCCACCTTTGCAGATGCTAGTCCCCTGGCCCTGCCCCTTCTGCCTGAGGCCCCACCTCTACCCCAACCTTTCTGCCCCTCCCCCCCACCACAACCAGAGAAGCCCTGGGAAAACTGACCCAAGACCTGGGCCACTGGCCAGCTCACTCCGGCTGTGCCGGCTGGTCTGAGCATCAGCACAACCCCCAGGCTACTGGCCGGCCCAAGCACCGGCCTTACCCCTGGACCAGCACAAGCCAACCCTGGCCACCAGCTGACCACAGCTGCCCCAGGCCGCTGAGCCCTGAGCTCCAGGATGCTGGCCTGAGCTGAGCCACTACTAGCTTTGGGGGAGGGGAGAGCAACAGCAGGGTCACCGGGCAGAGCGTGGGTGGGGCCACGGCCTGGGTTAGGGGAGGCTTTGCCTCCCCTGGCCTATGATACCTGCCGCCCATGATGTAACTTGTGCCCATGATGTAACTTTAAGCTCAAGTAGTTCCACTTCAGTTGTTGTGCTCAAAATTACCTAAGTGCTTAATACTTTGTTGGACTGGGGTCTATAGAGGTTGGTGGTTTGTTTGGGGTTTTTTTGTGTGTGTTTGTTTTTGGTTCTATGGTATATAGATGATTATATACAGAAATATGGGGCCAAAACCTAAAATGGTGTAAATCAGCTTACTGAAGCTGTGGCACTTTACATAAAAATTAGGATCTGGACCATAATCTCAGCCATAGTCCTTGAACAGTTTATTAGTATTGTAAACATTTTAAAAACTTTGTTCTATTCCTTTTTTAAAAGTATAAATAGGATCATGAAAATCCTACAATGTAGCCCCAATTCAATGCCCATGGAAATCAAAGGAAGTCTCCATTTACTTCCATGGAATTTAGATTTTGCCTACTGTGACTACTGGTCTTTCATACAAGACTTTATATAAGAAATAAAAAGTAATCTGAGTGAATTTTGTACTTTCAGCATAGGGGCAAAATTACAGTTGATTTTGTGCCATATTTACCTATCAGCATGATGCTAGGATATACATGAATATTGTACTTTCTGTACGATGATATAGATTCAATGCTGTGAGATATTGGGGGGGGGCACTATATTTTATTGTTTTAAATATACTGTTTTAAAAATTAAAGTTAACAACTTTAATCATATACACTATAATATTTTTGTGTATGTATATAGATTAGATAAGTAATGGAAAGGCAATAACAGTTACAATCAATTTCCCATTATTAAAGACTTATTTTATCCTCCACACCATGCCTTATAGTTTTGATCTGGAAAATTAGTTTGACCTCAAGTTTGTCAGATTTACTCTGAAGACAAAAACAAATGTTTCTACTAAGGATGAAGAAATTTGATCAAAACATAGTTGAGTTACAGTTCACTAAAACATTACCATGATTTAGAATTTGTACTTATATGTAATATTTTTTTAGAATGCTTTTTAACTAATTGAAACTTGTCCCATAGGTAAATCTAGAAAACTCACATGTCATCTATATGTGAAGATAATATGTTGAAATACTTTGACCTACTCCCATTTCAAACTGCAGCAAATCTAAGTGTACTAAGGAACCTTTAGTGTGCAGTGCAGGATCCATATGGCTAGTTAGTACATGGGAAGCTAGTGCACTGAGATTTACAACCCAACTTGCTGCACAGTAGCTCTTCATATAGACAAACCCTTACTCTGCCCTGACTACCATGCCATCCTGCACCCAGTTCCTCATTTTGATATCTCCAAGCTATTGCAGTATTACTTACCACTCCCAGAGACCTCATGTGTCCATTGACGGGCATAGCTGGCTTCCCAACTATTGATTTCAAGGGTAGGCTGCAGGAACCATCTTAAAACAATGACAAATCTCTCAGTCACTAGGTGCTGACAGCATATGAACCATCTTCTCTTCAGACATTCACTCTTCTATACCTAGTTCTCATGGTCTCTCATCCCCAGAGAATTGGTAACATACACTTAATTTACTTTAGTTCCATTGCATATTGTCACCCTATTGCTAATTTGAAAAAAACCCACACATTTAATTGACTTATTCACCAGATCATATCTCCAGTTAGAGGACTAGGAGCAAAACAGTACAAATTTCTATTGCTGTCTCTGCCATAGACTTCCTGCATGCTGTGGGTCTGTCACTTAATCTTTCTGTGCCTCAGATCCCTCTCTGTAAAACAGGAATAATAATAATATTTCTCTCCCTTAGAATGGGGGTATGAGAAATTACTGTTCTTCAAGAACTCTCTGCTCCTTAGATCACAGAAATTAAAGATAAAAAAGATTTTAGGTTGTGCAGTCAATTTTCCTACCCATGTAGAGGAAAGAGTCATATAAGTGCAAAGTATTAAGGTATGGCTATCTCTAGTACAGTTATGAAAAGCATTGTTTTCTCCTGTCAGTTTTATCTTTTTTCACTTAATAAACACTGCTTTTCCCTATTGTGTCTTAAAAAGCACTAGTCAACATGCTTCCATTTTATTGGAATATTAAAAATATACTTTGCATGTATGTAGGGCTTTTGGAGCTTCAATAACAGTTGATGTGAATATAAACTATTTTATCACCACCACATCTCAGGTAGGTAAGTAATTATTATTACCCCCATTTTATAGAGGAGAAAACTTAGGTAGAGAAGTTTAATGAGTTGCCTAAGGCCCCAGTATGAGTCATGATCAGAATGAGGTTTAGAAATTATAATTTCCTGGTTGACGTTTCTATGCTCAGAATCAACATACTGTACATTCTGGAATAGGAGTTGTTAGTTGTGGTCTCTAAATTGCCTGAGTAGTTTGCTTTCAATTATACATCACAACTTTATAGGACCATGAATAATAGTATTTTTGTTTGCTTGTTTCCATTTGTGTGTGTTTTTATCAGGGCAGATTAGTGGATTATTTTTAAAAATGTGTTTAAAATCCCAGCAGGATCATAACATATTTTTAGATCTGCTTCATAGTGTATCTTTAAACTGTGCACATCAACTTGATGTTAATGCTATGATTGAACTTGTGTAGTAGATCTCATGCAATTTTTCATTTAACTTTGCACATCCTTATCTCTTGGGCCTCACAGGTCATACAACACTGATCAGCAAATCACAGGGCAAAACATAATTTACTAATGAAGGTTTCAGGGTCTACACTGCAATTAAACACCAGCAGCTGGCCTATGTCAGCTGACTTGGGCTGATGAAGCTTAAGCTACAGGGCTATAAATTGCAGTGTAGATGTTCAGACTAGGGCTGGAGCCCAGGCTCTGGGAACCTCCCCCATCACAGGTCCCAAAGCTTAGGCTCCAGCATGAGTCCAAACATCTATGCTGCAATTGTATATCCCACAGCCTGAGCCCCATGAGCCTGAGTCAGCTGACATGAGCTAGCCATAGGTGTTTAACTGCAGTGTAGACATATCCAGTGATATTTAGAATTTGAAACAAGTGGATATAGAATACCAATAAAGATGCCAAATAGCAGTAACCTTACCCCTGCCTACTTTATAGTTTTCTTTCTCTGCATTTATTGATGTGGGGGAGAGAGCTTAAAAGCAGAATAAAGTTATGAGCACAGTTTATCTTCTGACAGTACTATGCTTTCTGGTCAGGTTGTAAAATATTTGAAAATAAAGAGGAAAAAGGGAAATCGTGCCACACAATGAACAAGACACTTGGACTTAAAATCACCACTGTTTGACTCCAGTTTTGCATCATTGTAACTTCAGCTTTAAATTCTGAAATCAGTGAAGTCATACAATGGTGATTTAAAGTATATTTCATCCGCATAGTTGGAATTAACAACTGTTGTAAAATGAAACTGCAAATTAACATCTTAGAATTTGTCTAACTGCACACTAAGCCTGGATTGCTGGGATCTGGGCTTGTGGATTCAGGGTTTCCAACCCTGTGCTTGAATGTTCACCCTGCATTGTCAACTAGGGTTTATAATTAGGGCTATGATTTTGTCATGGAGGTCACGGAATCCGTGACTTCCGGAGATTTCTGTGACTTGAGCCAGTAGTCCATGGTGACTGGGAACTGCAGGGCCCCAAGCTTCCAGCTGCCACATGCAGGGCAGAGAGTGCCTTGGGAGTGCCTCGCAGCTCCCAGCTGGGCCCCTAGGGATGGTATGGGGACCCTGGAGCTCCCCATTTTGTCATGCATATTTTTTATGCAAAGTCATGGATAGGTCACAGGGCTTCCATGAATTTTTCTTTATTGTCCATGACCTGTCCATTATTTTTACTAACAATGTGTGACAAAATCTTATCCTTATTTATAATTGCTGGATCTTGGTCTCACAGACATGCTGACCCATCCATATTGCACTACACAGACTGTCTGACTTTGTTTATAGTTTGACCTGTGTCTATATTGCAAAAATGACAGGGCTTGGGCCCAAGTCAAAATGGGACTCAGGCTCAGACTGACACCACCAGCAGGATCCTAGGACCTGAGTCAGACTGATGTGTGTGTGGACAGAGAGGGACTTCGGCTCAAACCTGAGTCAGAGCCCAGGTTTAATGTGCAAAATAGACATCCCCATACTGCTTTAATTTCTTGTGAAACAAGAAAATGTTTCCCAGTTACCAGATACCTAAAGTCAGCAGTCTGTTAGGAACTTCCATATTAAGATGCATCTACCTACCATATCCTCAATTCTTTGCTCCTACAAGCTGGTATGTTAATAGAAGCTACATCCGAGGGAAGGTAGCAGAAGGAGACGCCACCGATTGGAAGGCATGAGATGTACTGTCCTAGGGATGGGGGTTCCACGGCCACTGCTCCCAAGAGAAGGAGGAGGGTGGTGGTGGTCAGGAACTCCCACCTCAGGGGGACCGAATCATCTGCCGCCCCGACCGAGAAAACCGAGAGGTCTGCTGCTTGCCAGGAGCTAGGATTCATGATGTGACAAAGAGACTGCCCAGACTCATCAAGCCCTCGGATCACTACCCCTTCCTGCTTCTCCACGTGGGAACCAATGATACTGCCAAGAATGACCTTGAGCAGATCACTGCAGACTACATGGCACTGGGAAGAAGGATAAAGGAGTTTGAGGCTCAAGTAGTGTTCTCGTCCATCCTCCCTGTGCAAGGAAAAGGCCTGGTAGAGACCGTTGAATTGTGGAAGTCAACGAATGGCTACGCAGGTGGTGTCAGAGAGAAGGCTTTGGATTCTTCGACCATGGGATGGTGTTCCAAGAAGAAGGAGTGCTAGGCAGAGACGGGCTCCACCTAACAAAGAGAGGGAAGAGTATCTTTGCAGGCAGGCAGGCTAACCTAGTGAGGAGGGCCTTAAACTAGATTCACCGGGGGAAGGAGACCAAAGCCCTGAGGTAAGTGGGGAAATAGGATACTGGGAGGAAGCACGAGCAGGAGAGTGCAAGAGGGGAGGAATCCTGTCTCATACTGAGAAAGCAGGACAATCAGCCAGTTATCTTAAGTGCCTATACACAAATGCAACAAGCCTGGGAAACAAGCAGGGAGAACTGGAAGTCCTGGCACAGTCAAGGAACTATGGTGTGATTGGAATAACAGAGACTTGGTGGGATAACTCACATGACTGGAGTACTGTCATGGATGGATATAAACTGTTCAGGAAGGACAGGTGGGGCAGAAAAGGTGGGGGAGTTGCGTTGTATGTAAGAGAGGAGTATGACTGCTCAGAGCTCCGGTATGAAACTGCAGAAAAACCTAAGAGTCTCTGGATTAAGTTCAGAAGTGTGAGCAACAAGGGTGATGTCATGCTGGGAGTCTGCTGTAGAACACCAGACCAGGGGGATGAGGTGGACGAGGCTTTCTTCCGGCAACTAGCAGAAGTTACTAGATCGCAGGCCCTGGTTCTCATGGGAGACTTTAATCACCCTGATATCTGCTGGGAGAGTAATACAGTGGTGCACAGACAATCCAGGAAGTTTTTGGCAAGTGTAGGGAACAATTTCCTGGTGCAAGTGCTAGAGGAACCAATTAGGGACAGAGCTCTTCTAGATCTGCCGCTCACAAACAGGGAAGAATTAGTAGGGAAAGCAAAAATGGATGGGAACCTGGGCGGCAGTGAACATGACATGGTCGAGTTCAGGATCCTGACACAAGGAAGAAAGGAGAGCAGCAGAATATGGACCCTGGACTTCAGAAAAGCAGACTTTGACTCCCTCAGTGTTTGACTCCCTCAGGGAACTGATGGGCAGGATCCCCTGGGAGAATAACATGAGGGAAAGCTGGCTTATTTTAAAGAATCCTTATTGAGGTTGCAGGAACAAAACCATCCCGATGTGTAGAAAGAATAGTAAATATGGCAGGCGACCAGCTTGGCTAAACAGTGAAATCCTTGCTGACCTTAAGCCCAAAAAAATAAAAGCTTACAAGAAGTGGAAGATTGGACAAATGACCAGGGAGGAGTATAAAAATATTGCTCAGACATGCAGGAGTGAAATCAGGAAGGCCAAATCACACTTGGAGTTGCAGCTGGCAAGAGATGTTAAGAGTAACAAGAAGGGTTTCTTCAGGTATGTTAGCAACAAGAAGAAAGTCAAGGAAAGTGTGGGCCCCTTACTGAATGAGGGAGGCAACCTAGTAACAGAGGATGTGGAAAAAGCTAATGTACTCAATGCTTTTTTTGCCTCTGTCTTCACGAACAAGATCAGCTCCCAGACTGCTGCACTGGGCAGCACAGCATCGGGAGGAGGTGACCAGCCCTCTGTGGAGAAAGAAGTGGTTCAGGACTATTTAGAAAAACTGGACGAGCACAAGTCCATGGGGCTGGATGCACTGCTAAAGGAGTTGGCGGATGTGATTGCAGAGCCATTGGCCATTATCTTTGAAAACTCATGGCGATCAGGGGAGGTCCCGGATGACTGGAAAAAGGCTAATGTAGTGCCCATCTTTAAAAAAGGGAAGAAGGAGAATCCGGGGAACTACAGGCCAGTCAGCCTCACCTCAGTCCCTGAAAAAATCATGGAGCAGGTCCTCAAGGAATCAATTCTGAAGGACTTAGAGGAGAGGAAAGTGATCAGGAACAGTCAGCATGGATTCACCAAGGGCAAGTCATGCCTGACTCACCTAATTGCCTTCTATGAGGCGATAACTGGCTCTGTGGATGAGGGGAAAGCAGTGGATGTGTTTTGATACGGTCTCCCATACTATTCTTGCCCACAAGTTAAAGAAGTATGGGCTGGATGAGTGGAGTATAAGGTGGATAGAAAGCTGGCTAGATCGTCAGGCTCAACGGGTAGTGATCAATGGCTCCATGTCTAGTTGGCAGCCGGTTTCAAGCTGAGTGCTCCAGGGGTCAGTCCTGGGACCGGTTTTGTTCAATATCTTCATCAGTGATCTGGAGGATGGCGTGGACTGCACTCTCAGCAAGTTTGCAGATGATGCTAAACTGGGACAAGTGATAGATATGCTGGAGGGTAAGGATAGGATACAGAGGGACCTAGACAAGTTAGAGGATTGGGCCAAAAGAAACCTGATGAGGTTCAACAAGGACAAGTGATGACCTCCTGAGGTCCCTTCCAACCCTGATATTCTATGATTCTATGACGAAGGCCAGCGGCAGAGGGTGGAATCCTAACAATGGTATTGGCCCATTACTAGAAATAGCAGAATTATCAATAATAATGCAGAAAAGGAAGAATTGTTCAATAAATATTTCTGTTCTGTATTTGTGGAAAAGACAGATGATGTAGCCATATCATATGATAACACTCTTTCCATTCCACAGATATCTCAGGAGGATGTTAAATACGAGCTACTAAAGACAAATATTTTAAAATCAGCAGATCTGAATAACTTGCATCCAGGAGCTGGCTGAGGAGATCCCTGGACCATTAATACTGATTTTCAATAAGTCTTGAAACACCAGTGAAGTTCCAGAAGACTGGAAGAAAGCTAACGTGTCAATATTTTAAAGAGATAAACAGGATGAGCTATGTAATTATAGGCTTGTCACTCTGACGTCAATCCCAGAGAAGATAATGGAGTAGCTGATACAGGACTCGATTAATAAAGCATTAAAAGAAGGTAACATATTTAAAGCCAATAAACATGCGTTTATGGAAAATAGATACTGTCAAACTAACTTGATATCCTTTTTAGATGAAATTGCAAGTATGGCTGGTAAAGGTAATAGTGTGGATATAATATACTTAGTCTTCCGTACGGCCTTTGACTTGGCAGCACATGACATTTTGATTAAAAACTAGAAAGATAAAATTAATATTGCACACATTAAAGGGATTAAATGATGGCTAACTGATAGGTCTCAAAATGTAATTGTAAGTGGGGAATCATCTTTGAATTAGTGTGTTTCTAGTGGGGTTCCACAGGGACGGGTTCTTGGCCCTCTACAATTTAACATTTTTATTAATGGTGTGGAAGAAAACACAAAATCATCACAGATAAAGTTTGCAAATGACAGAACATGGGGAAGTAGTAAATAATGAAGAGTATATGTCACTGTTCCAAGCAATATGGATCACTTAGTAAGCTGGGTGCATAGGTGCCGACTCCATGGGTGCTGTGGGGCTGGAGCACCCCCAGGGAAACATTAGTGGGTGCTCCGCACCCACCAGCAGCCAAGCTCCCCCGCCGCCTCCTCCTCCCTGGAGCGCACCGCATTTCCACTCCTCCCCCTCCCAGCGCTTCCTGCCTGCTGCCTAACAGCTGTTTGGCAGTGCTTAGGACTTTCCAGGAGGGAGGGGGTGGAGTGGGGATGTCGCACACTCAGGGGAGAAGGCAATAAAGAGGTGGGGCAGGGGCAGGGACTTGGGGGAAGGGGGTGGAATTGGGGCTGGGCAAGGGTGGTGCAGGGGCAGGTAGGGGCGGGGCGAGGGGCAGGTCGAGCGCCCATCGGGCAGAGGGGAAGTCGGCACTTATGGGCCTGGGCACAAGCAAACAATATGAATTTTAATATAGCTAGATGTAAATGTATACATCTAGGAACAAAGAATATAGGTCATACATACAGGATAGTGAACATTATTCCGGGAAGCAGTGATTCTGAAAAAGATTTGAGGGTTGTAGTGAATAATCAGCTGAACATGAGCGCTCAGTGTGATGCTGTGGCCAAAAAGTCTAATGCAATCCTTGGATATGTAGACAGTGGAATCTCGAGTAACAGAAGTTATTTTACCTCTGTATTCGGCACTAGTTTGACCACTGCTGGGATACTGGTGTCCAATTCAGATATCAACAATTCATGAAGGACATTGATAAATTGGAGAGGGTTCCAAGAAGAGCCACGGGAATGATTACAGGCTCAGAAAACATACCTTATAGTGACAGACTCAAGGAACTTACCGTATATAATCGCTCATTAGCCTGTTCATTTATAAGCCGATCCCCTAAGATGGATAGGTACAAATGGCAAAAACTGTATGACCCTTTCATAAGTTGACCATATATTTCAGGGGTTGGCAAACTTTGGCTCCCGGCCCGTCGGGGTAAGCTGCTAGCAGGCCAGGACATTTTATTTACCTGGCGCATTCACTGCAACTGAGCCCCTCAGCTCCCAGTGATCCTTTCTTGTTTGCAGACTTTCTGGAGCAAAAATTAGAACCAAGTTGTTAGTTGCTCTACCAATGTTTCCTAGACTCCCTACCTGTTTTCTTGGTGTCATCTTAGTAACATAGCAGCTGACTCTCCATTCCTTATTCATGTGGAACAGAATTTATGCCAGCAGTCCCATTAAATTAAGTGGGGATACCTCTATGAATAAGTGTTATTCAATTAAACAATTGCAGCATCAGGACCCTAGTGAACATATATTGTGGCAACTGATTGTCACAGTTCAAGGCAACTGCACCTGTATTTCCCCTCACTGATCCAGCAAGGGAACCCACTCTCAGGCTTCCAGATAACCACCTTTTTTGGGTGAAGTTACATGTCCCTCTCCCTTCTGACCTGGGTATTTCCAGTCTACACAATTCCCTGCCTGCACAATGTTATTACCAGCAGAGACAGACTACCAAGTACACCTGCTTGCTTTCTCTTCAGAAACAGTTAGAGTGACTGCCCATGGTTATTCACACAGTTCTTTCTATGAAAGCATATTTTATTCTTAAGGTAATAACACTACAAAGAAAACACTAAGAACAATAAAAGAACCTACACACATGCTTTGCGAACAGGGGCTGCTAACAGGGAGTTTTGCAAGGGAGTTTGGAAGGGGAGCAGGAAGGGGGCGAGGGTCCCTTGCCGGTTCCATCTGTTTTCTCTTTATTCCCCTTAATACCTATAAACCAACTACATTCAAAACTTCTTGCTTAAACAACACTTTCAGCCGACAGGGGGCTGCAGACGGGAGTTTGACAGAGGGAGGCTTACTATGGTTAGGAAGACCCGCAACACCTGTGCCAGCACTGCTTCTGTCTCCTCCATCTGTGCCTGTAGCCAGACAGAGCGCCTGAGCATGGATGCTTCTACCCAGATCCTGGTGTGGTTTTGCAGAGACTGTAACTTGCAATTTCCACTTACTGATATCCAGGCTGGGGGGACCATCCAATGTGAAAGGTGCCTGCTGGTGGAATCTCTCAGGCAGCAGGTGGGAGAGTTACAGGAGGAGGTGGCTAGGTTGAGGAGCATCCGAATCCACAAGCAATTCCTCGACAGTGTCCATGTGGAGACAGCTGAGGTAGCTGTCCCAGTACGCAGGACTGCTGATACACCACTGGTGGAGGAGGAGATGGCTCAGGGTGGACACTGGCAGCTAGTTACTTCTGGCAGCAGGCAGTGCTCCACCCCTGCTCCGAACCCTCCTGCCGTGGTAATAGGTAACCGTTATGCTCTTCTTGATACAGGAAAGAAGGAATCACTCCCTACAGTAAAGAAGGAGAAGCCTCGTACCCCTAAGGCTGGGAGGTCTGCTGCCACCACTGCGAATAGGAAACGTAGGGTAGTGGTGGTCGGAGACTCTCTGCTGAGGGGGACGGAGGCGCCCATCTGTCGCCCTGACATTTCATCTCGGGAAGTATGCTGCCTGCCGGGAGCCCGTATCCGAGACGTTACGGAGGCATTGTCGAGAATTATCCAGCCCTCTGACTACTACCCCATGCTACTCATCCATGTGGGCACAAATGATACTGCGCATTGTGACACTGAGCGGATCAAGAGTGACTACAGGGCTCTGGGAGTACGGGTGAAGGAGTTTGGAGCGCAGGTGGTATTCTCTTCAATTCTTCCTGTCAAAGGTAGGGGCCCGGGCAGAGACAGATGCATCATGGAGGTGAATGCCTGGCTGCGAAGATGGTGTTGCCAGGAGGGCTTTGGCTTCCTAGACCACGGGATGCTATTCGAGGAAGGACTGCTAGGCAGAGATGGTGTTCACCTTTCGAGGAGGGGAAAGACCCTATTCGGACACAGACTGGCTAACCTAGTGAGGAGGGCTTTAAACTAGGTTCGACGGGGACAGGTGAGCAAAGCCCAGAGGTAAGTGGGGAACATGGAGACCGGGGAGATGGGTCGGAAACGAGAGGGAGTGTGGGCTATATTGGCAGAGAGAAAGGAGGGTCAGGACAAAACTGGGAGGAAAGATCAAACCAGTATCTTAGATGCCTATATACAAATGCGAGAAGTATGGGGAATAAGCAGGAAGAACTGGAAGTGCTAATAAATAAATACAACTATGACATTGTTGGCATCACTGAAACTTGGTGGGATAATACACATGATTGGAATGTTGGTGTGGATGGGTACAGCTTGCTCAGGAAGGACAGACAGGGGAAAAAGGGAGGAGGTGTTGCCTTATATATTAAAAATGTACACACTTGGACTGAAGTAGAGATGGACGTAGGAGACGGAAGTGTTGAGAGTCTCTGGGTTAGGCTAAAAGGGGCAAAAAACAAGGGAGATGTCATGCTAGGAGTCTACTACAGGCCACCTAACCAGGTGGAAGAGGTAGATGAGGCTTTTTTCAAGCAACTAACAAAATCATCCAAAGCCCAAGATTTGGTGGTGAAGGGGGACTTCAACTTTCCGGATATATGTTGGGAAAATAACAGCGGGGCACAGACTATCCAACAAATTCTTGAACTGCATTGGAGACAACTTTTTATTTCAGAAGGTTGAAAAAGCTACTGGGGGGAAGCTGTTCTAGACTTTATTTTAACAAATAGGGAGGAACTCGTTGAGAATTTGAAAGTAGAAGGCAGCCTGGGTGAAAGTGATCATGAAATCATAGAGTTTGCAATTCTAAGGAAGGGTAGAAGGGAGAACAGCAAAATAGAGACAATGGATTTCAGGAAGGCAGATTTTGGTAAGCTCAGAGAGCTGATAGGTAAGGTCCCATGGGAATCAAGACTGAGGGGAAAAACAACTGAGGAGAGTTGGCAGTTTTTCAAAGGGACACTATTAAGGGCCCAAAAGCAAGCTATTCCGCTGGTTAGGAAAGATAGAAAATGTGGCAAAAGACCACCTTGGCTTAACCACGAGATCTTGCACGATCTAAAAAATAAAAAATGGAAACTAGGACAGATTACAAAGGATGAATATAGGCAAACAACACAGGAATGCAGGGGCAAGATTAGAAAGGCAAAGGCACAAAATGAGCTCAAACTAGCTACGGGAATAAAAGGAAACAAGAAGACTTTTTATCAATACATTAGAAGCAAGAGGAAGACCAAAGACAGGGTAGGCCCACTGCTTAGTGAAGAGGGAGAAACAGTAACAGGAAACTTGGAAATGGCAGAGATGCTTAATGACTTCTTTGTTTCGGTCTTCACCGAGAAGTCTGAAGGAATGCCTAACATAGTGAATGCTAATGGGAAGGGGGTAGGTTTAGCGGATAAAATAAAAAAAGAACAAGTTAAAAATCACTTAGAAAAGTTAGATGCCTGCAAGTCACCAGGGCCTGATGAAATGCATCCTAGAATACTCAAGGAGCTAATAGAGGAGGTATCTGAGCCTCTAGCTATTATCTTTGGAAAGTCATGGGAGATGGGAGAGATTCCAGAAGACTGGAAAAGGGCAAATATAGTGCCCATCTATAAAAAGGGAAATAAAAACAACCCAGGAAACTACAGACCAGTTAGTTTAACTTCTGTGCCAGGGAAGATAATGGAGCAAGTAATTAAGGAAATCATCTGCAAACACTTGGAAGGTGGTAAGGTGATAGGGAACAGCCAGCATGGATTTGTGAAGAACAAATCATGTCAAACCAATCTGATAGCTTTCTTTGATAGGATAACGAGCCTTGTGGATAAGGGTGAAGCTGTGGATGTGATATACCTAGACTTTAGTAAGGCATTTGATACAGTCTCGCATGATATTCTTATCGATAAACTAGGCAAATACAATTTAGATGGGGCTACTATAAGGTGGGTGCATAACTGGCTGGATAACCATACTCAGAGAGTTGTTATTAATGGTTCCCAATCCTGCTGGAAAGGCATAACGAGTGGGGTACCGCAGGGGTCTGTTTTGGGACCGGCTCTGTTCAATATCTTCATCAACGACTTAGATATTGGCATAGAAAGTACGCTTATTAAGTTTGCGGATGATACCAAACTGGGAGGGATTGCAACTGCTTTGGAGGATAGGGTCATAATTCAAAATGATCTGGACAAATTGGAGAAATGGGCTGACGTAAACAGGATGAAGTTTAACAAAGACAAATGCAAAGTGCTCCACTTAGGAAGGAACAATCAGTTTCACACATACAGAATGGGAAGAGACTGTCTAGGAAGGAGTATGGCAGAAAGGGATCTAGGGGTTATAGTGGACCACAAGCTAAATATGAGTCAACAGTGTGATGCTGTTGCAAAAAAAGCAAACATGATCCTGGGATGTATTAATAGGTGTGTTGTGAGCAAGACACGAGAAGTCATTCTTCCGCTCTACTCTGCTCTGGTTAGGCCTCAGCTGGAGTATTGTGTCCAGTTCTGGG
>NC_048299.1:121318674-121392286 GCF_013100865.1 Trachemys scripta elegans | reverse complement strand
GCCATCTTACAGCAAAAAAACTTCAGGACCAGACTCCAAAGAGAAACTGCTGAGCTCCAGTTCATCTGCAAATTTGACACCATCAGATCAGGATTAAACAAAGACTGTGAATGGCTATCCAACTACAGAAACAGTTTCTCCTCCCTTGGTGTTCACACCTCAACTGCTAGCAGATCACCACACCCTCCCTGATTGAACTAACCTCGTTATCTCCACACTGATATATACCTGCCTCTGGAGATTTCCACTTCTTGCATCTGAAGAAGTGAGGTTCTCACCCACGAAAGCTTATGCTCCCAGTACTTCTGTTAGTCTCAAAGGTGCCACAGGACCCTCTGTTGCTTTTTACAGATTCAGACTAACACGGCTACCCCTCTGATACTGGACAATAAACAAAAATTCACGGCCCTGTGAATTGTCCATGATTTATACTATAAAAACCCATGACTAAATCTTGGGGGGAGGGTGCAGGGTGCACTGTTGAGGGTGTGCGCCCTGGAGGGCCACTGCTCGGGGGGTGGTGTCCGGGGGCCAGCAGCACCAGCTGCAAGAGGCCGCTGAGCAGCGGCTGCTCTGGCCACCCAGGGACCAGTGAGCAGCAGCTGGTCTGGCCACCCAGGGACCGCTGCCAGAGACTGCTAGCACCAGCTGCTCTGGCCAATTACTATTACAGCCAGAGCCCCGACACCTGCAGAGGCTGATAGCTCGTAACCCCCTCCCATAGTAACCTCATGAGCCCCTGAGGGGTTGAGACAACCCACCCCCCCAGTTTGAGAACCCCTAGGGAACAGAGACATGGAACTAGAGCAGGAATTAGCAACCTTTGGCACGCGGCTCGCCAGGGTAAGCACCCTGGCGGGCCAGGCCGGTTAGTTTACCTGCCGTGTCTGCAGGTTCGGCCGATCGCAGCTCCCACTGGCCACAGTTCACCACTCCAGGCCAATGGGGGCTGTGGGAAGTGACATGGGCCGACGGATGTGCTGGCCGCCGCTTCCCGCCACCTCCATTGGCTGGAGTGGCAAACCGCAGCCAGTGGGAGCCGCGATCGGCCGAACCTACAGACGTGGCAGGTAAACAAACCAGCCCGGCGAGCCGCATGCCAAAGGTTGCCGATCCCTGAACTAGAGCATAGAGTACATTGTTAGAGCTTATACAATGTTAGACTTTTCATAGAATTTAGGTTTCAATTAGGGCTGTTGATTAATTGCAGTTAACTCATGTGATTAACTCAAAAATTAATTGCAATTAATCAGTTTTAATCACATTATTAAACAATAGAATACCAATTGAAATTTATTAAATACTTTGGATGTTTTTCTACATTTTCAAATATATTGATTTCAGTTACAATACAGAATACAAAGTGTACACTGTTCACTTTATATTATTTTTTTAATCACAAATATTTGCACTGTAAAAATGATAAACAAAAGAAACAGTATTTTTCAATTCACCTCATACAAGTACTGTAGTACAATCTCTTTATCGTGAAAGTGCAACTTAAAAATGCAGATTTTTTTTGTTATATACCTGCACTCAAAAACAAAAAAAATGTAAAACTTTAGAGCATGCAAATCCACTCAGGCCTACTTCTCATCCAGCCAATCGCTCAGACAAACAAGTTTGTTAACATTTCTGAGAGATAATGCTGCCCACTTCTTATTTACAATGTCACCTGAAAGTGAGAACAGGCATTCGCATGGGACTTTTGTAGCTGGCATTGCAAGGTATTTACGTGCCAGATATGCTAAACATTCGTATGCCCCTTCATGCTTCAGCCATCATTCCAGAGGACATGCTTCCATGCTGATGGCACTCGTTAAAAAAATAATGCATCAATTAAATTTGTGACTGAATTCCTTGGGGGAGAATTGTATGTCTCCAGCTCCATTTTACCTGGATTCTGCCATATATTTCATGTTATAGTAGTCTCAGATGATGACTCAGCATATGTTGTCCATTTTAAGAATACTTTTGCTGCAGATCTGACAAAACACAAAGAGCAACAGAGTCCTGTGGCACCTTTAAGACTAACAGATGTATTGGAGCATAAGCTTTCGTGGGTGAATGCCCACTTCGTTGGATGCAGATCCAGACTAACACTGCTACCCCTCGGATACAAAACGCAAAGAAGGTATCAATATGAGATTTCTAAATATAGTTACAGTATTCAACCCAAGGTTTAAGAATCTGAAATGCCTTCCAAAATCTGAGAGGGATGATGTAACAGGTGCTGGCTAAGAGAAGCAAACCAGGCCCCTGTTAGCCCTGTTCCAGACGAAGAAGGGTATTAGTTGGGCTGGCTGAAGGGCCTCGCCCTAATTACCAGAGTGGATCCACCTGCAGGCCTGGGTAGCCAGCCTGCCCTATAAAGCAGGAAGGAGATGCAGCAAGAGACAGGAAGCAGGGGGGAGATAGGAAAGGGAGGAGTGTGGGCCCCTGATCCCTGCTGGCTGGGAAGCTAGCACTCTCCCAGAGTGTTGGTCTCTGTAAATAATAGGTGGTGGGAACGGACACAAACAATAAAAGAACATGGGTGCTGCACTTCAGTTGGTCTCTGACTGTGTTTGTGGAGGGGCCAGGAGCGGGCACTGCTACATGTGGGGGCTTGTCTGGGATCCTGATGCCAGTGACTGTGGTTGGTGGCCCTGAAGATGGAAGAGACCTTAAAATGGCTGGTGAAGCAGCAGGAGGAGATGCAGCAGGCCCTGGTTGATGTCTACTTGTTCCAGCAGACCAAGAAGCAGGCCTGCCTGACCTGGCAAGTGGAACAAACAACAAAGACTGCAGGACTTTATCAGGGAGCAGACCAACACCCACACACAGCTCCTACAGTAGCTGGTGAGTCCTGCAGCGAGTGAGGGCACCCAGGCTCTGGGCTGGGGACTATCCAAGATGAGCCTGGCAGATGACCTGGATGCATTCTTGGGGCCATTTGAGCAGGTAGCCATAGGCATCAGGTGGGAAAGGACAACCTGGGCCCTCCGACTTGTGTTGTACCTGGTGGGAAAGGCTCTAAGCCGCCTATATGGTGCTGAGTGAAGAAAATGCCTGGGATTATGGTACAATATGGGCTACTATTGTAGACCAGGTGGGCCTATCAGCCGCATGCTACTGGCAGAAGCTGCGGGCTGCTCCCTGGATGGCAGCTGTGCAGCTCTGCGCTTTTACCCAGAGGCTAATGGACTGGGTGACCCAGTGGCTACAGCCCGAGATACGGACCACAGAGGTGATTATGGACCATGTGGTCATGGCACAGTTGTTGCAAAGCCTCCCCGAGACAATACAGGTCTGGGCGAGGCGGCACCAGCCTGAGACTGTAGAGGCTGCGGTGAGGTTAACCAAACAGTATATAGAGGCTGAGGAACCCCGGAGGGAGGACCGGCACCGGAGGGATAGGGAGCCGGGGAGGAGACTACCCGAGTCGTCCTCTGGGGCGGCCCCAGGAAAGAGGGGCAAGCCCCAAGGGACACCCAACCGATCAGCCAGGCTTACCTGCTGGCAATGCGGCAAACTGGGACATACAAAACGGGACTGCTCAGAGATGGAGTGCAGGTGGGCTGAGTTTTGTGGGTGGATGCAGATAGACGGACAGACAGGGGGATGGAACCTGCCCACTGTTCCTGTGAAAGTGAGAAGAAAACCCCAAGCCGGTGTGCCGGATACAGCATCCGGCTGTACACTTGTACAGCAGGCGTTGATAAAACTGCATTGGCTGGTCCGGGGGGCAAGAATGGCCCTGTGGTGTATACATGGTGACCAAAAGTTTTGCCAGGTGGCCCAGGTACCCCTTGAAGTGAAAGGCCGCTTCAGGTGGAAGCAAGGGGGGTCCTGGAGCGCTTACCATATCCAGTGGTGGTGGGCAGGTACTGGGGCTCACTACCAAGAAGGAAGAAAGGGGACATGCTGCCCAAGCCAGGGAGCTGTTGGAATTGGGGACAGACCTAGATCTGTCAAGGCAAATGAAACTCCTAGACAACTGAGCCCAGAGTGGGTGGGTCCATGGGAGGCCTACCTGGGGGAACTCATGGGCTTAGGCCCCTCATGGGAAGGGCTGGGCCCTGCCAAGGGCCCCCAGGAAATGGCACCTGTGGACGAGGTCCCAAACCCACATGAAGATGTGGGGGAAACTGAGGCAGGGAAGACCCTACTGGGTGAGGGGATAACTTTCAACCCCGTCCTTCAAGTACTGGAGGAGCAGGGGTTGGGGCCCCTGCCGCCATGTAATTGGTGTGATGATCTGCAGGCAGAGGCAGAATTAGGGGTGCCGCCACTACTTTCGCAGTGTACCTTCTGTTGGAGGGGGATAGAGCGAGCGCTGGTGGAGGGGGCTGGGGCTCAGCCAGTTCCAGAGGAAACCTTCCCTGCAGAAAGCCCAACCCCAAGTAAAAGTAAAAAGCGGAAGGGCCGAAAGGCAGGTGGTCCGAGGGCGGCCGGATGGTAGGCCTCTTAAAGGGGGAGGGGTGTAACAGGGTGCTGGCTAAGAGAAGCAAACCAGGTCCCTGTTAGTCCTGTTCCAGAAGAAGAAGGGTATTAGTTGGTGTGACTGAAGGGCCACGCCCTAATTACTAGAGTTGATCCACCTGCCGGCCTGGGTAGCCAGCCTGCCCTATAAAGCTGGCTAAGAGGCAGGAAAGGGAGGAGTGTGGGCTCTAGATCTCTGCTAGCTGCGAAGCTAGTAGTCTCCCAGAGTGTTGGTCTCTGTAAATAGGTGGTGGGAACAGACACAAACAATAAAAGAACATGGGTGCTGCACTTCAGTTGGTCTCTGACTGCATTTGTGGAGGGGCCAGGAATGGGCGCTGCTACAGTTGAGGTGTGGAGCATGCTTTCAGAAGTCTTAAAAGACCAACACCCCAATGTGGAAACTACAGAGCCCGAACCACCAGAAAAGAAAATTAATCTTCTGCTGGTGGCATCTCACTCAGATGATAATGAACATGCATCAGTCCACACTGCTTTGGATTGTTATTGAGAAGAACCCATCATCTGCATAGACACATGTCCTCTAGAATGGTGGCTGAAGCATGAAGGGACATGTATCTTTAGCGTATCTAGCATGTAAATATCTTATGATACCTGCTACAACAGTGCCATGAAAATGCCTGTTTTCACTTTCAGGTGACATTGTGAACAAGAAGCGGGTAGCATGATGTCCTGCAAATGTAAACAAACTTGTTTGTCTGAGCAATTGGATAAACACAAAATAGGACTGACTGGACTTGTAGGCTCTAAAGTTTTACATTGTTTTATTATTGAATGCAGTTATTTTTTGTACATAATTCTACATTTGTAAGTTCAACTTGCATGGTAAAGAGATTGCACTACTGTACTTGTATTAGGTGAATTGACAAATACTACTTTTGTTTTTTACAGTGCAAATATTTGTAATAAAAAATATAAAGTGAACACTGTACAATTTGTATTCTGTGTTATAACTGAAATCAATATATTTTAAAATGTAGAAAATATCCAAAATTATTTAATTGCACTTAATAATAAAATTCCATGTATTTAATCATGATTAATGTTTAATTGCTTGACAGCCCTAGTTTCAATAAGTTAAACTTGGAGAGGCTCTCTTTAAAATATGCTTGAAGACTGGTGGTCCTAATCACCATCTGGGGACAAACCGCCATGTCCAGTTAGCTTCTGTCACTTTCTTCAGGACTCTGATTATCTTCAGAAACAAAGAAAAATGTGCAAAAGTAACACAGATAACTATCTGGTGAAGCCTCCAGTAGCTATCTAGCAGAGATTATCCCAGCTGTGGAGTGGGGAATAATCAGATCATCCTGTTACATGCCTTTCCTCCAGGAGTGGTGACTGGGACACATCCTTTGTCCACCAACCTCCCCTTCCCATGGAAAAAAGGGATTTTTTCACTATCCACATGGGTGTCTCCAGACTCATGGTGATGAATTATAAAAGCATATGGTTGCAGGACTAGGTAAAAAATCCCAACTATGGATTAAGGTGGCTATCCTTTGGTATATAGCAGTACAATTTCTCAAAGTGGCAAATTTGCCCCTGGCTCTGGATTAAATACCTGCATCCCTGCCAGTTGCCCTACTTGTTGCAGTTTTCCCTACTAGTTGGGCATTAGTCTGGCTAGGATGAGAGAGTGGGACCTGCCAGGGCACAAAACCCTCCCACTCAAATCCATTCAGTGTGCAGGCAGTCCATTTATCTCAACTGAAACAAATGGACTCTCATATGTTGACTATGATGGGAGACTGCAACAATTAAACCAGATACACTGGAGTTGGGTTTTGAGACTAGTATGATTGCACCATTCACTATGGGATTCCTCAATTACCTCCAGTTAGAGCATGCATCGATTTTTGAACACAGTGTCCCTTAAACACTCACGTATCTGGAAGTGCCACGTGGAAGGTTCGTGCCGGGGCTTGACCCTCCTGGACAGGAGGGGAGCCACACCGACTCACTACACAGGCCCTCTGGTGCAGGGGCTGAGCAACAGTATCACAGTTAGGGGGAAGCCTGCCACCCATGAGTGAGAGGGTGGCGGGGGGGACGCAGGCCTACCCACTCCACTGCATCCCAGCCCGGGGCCCTAGCAGCGGCCACTGCGGGTCAGTGGGGTGTCCTGACTGAAACACACTGACATCGGCTCACATGTGACTGCAGCCTGACCGGGGTCAGCTACCCCCGGGCTACTTCCAGGTTCCCCCTCAGGGCCTACCTTGTCTGTGGCACCGGGCCCAGTCCAGTCCATTAGCATGGGTTCCTCCCGGCTGGGGCTTGGCAGCAGGTCCAGCAGCTCCTTGGGGAAATCCAGCCAATTGGAGTCAGGCAGCTCCTCCAGGTAACAACAAGGGCAGAGGGGCTCTGGCGGTATCTTGCCTTCAGGGTTGGTGTGGGGGAGTTCCAGTGGCTCCTCCCAATGATGAGAGCAGGTGGACTCCCATGATTCCTCATCGTAGTGGGCTCAGGGCAGCTCTGACCAGACCGGGCAACAGCCTCAGGGCTCTCCTAGCCACGAGCTCCCGGCCACACATCTGCTCCCTGCGGTGGCTGGGGCCTCACTGAGCTCTGGCGGCCGGCTTTTATACTTCCTGACCCGCCCCTTAACTTCCGGGGGGGGAACAGGTGGCATGGGCTCTGCCCACTTAGGTGTCTGTAAGGGGACTCCCTGTGCTGGGCAGACAGGGAGCTATACTGACCCACTACTGGGAGGCATCAGTCCACTGTGGCTGGCTGGAGCGCTTCCTCCGACCCCCTTCCTGGGCTGCTGCTGGCTGGAGTCTCCCTCGTCTCCTGGTCTGCTGCTGGCTGGAGTCTCCCTCCCTGGACTACTCCTACTACTACTGCTGCTGCTGAGTGAGTAGGGGGGGGCCATTACCGGCCTGCCCCCCGTCTCTGGAGGAAGAAGCACAGGCCCCATCACCATCTAGGGGGCCCTCCTGCCTGACTGCCTGCCCGGCCGGCCGACTGCTGCTTGCTGCTGCTGCTGCTGCTGTGTTGGAGCTGCTGCCGCTGTCGAGGAATGAGAAGAGACCGGGCTCTTGTTGAGGGATATTGTGGAGGGGATTTGTTTAAGAACTGAGCATTGAGTAACTTTGAACATCTCTGCACCTGGGGTGGTGGTGACTCCTGTTGCTGTTGAAGGGAACGCGGGGGCGGGGTGCGGAGCCCTCCCCCTCGTCCATCTGCTCCCCCTCTGCCGCTGACCCCACCGCTGCCCACCGCCCCACGTACCACCTGAACCTGCTCTTCACCCCTCGATGGGTCTGTTTGCTGCCCCTGCCCTGTTTCTACCACCTGGGACTGTGTTTGTTTGCAGCAGTGAGCAGCAAAGACTGAGTTACACTGGCGCCATGGGCGCACCCATCTCCCCACCTCTGACTTATCCTGCCCCCCCGCTGCGTTTGGCTGGTGGGGCCCCCTCCCTGTGGTTCCCCTGTGTTAGTTGGCCCTCCCCCGCCCGTTACCTGCTTTGAGCCTCCCTGTTAGTTTGTTTGCCCCGCCCTAGCCCTTCAGCATTTGTTGCTTGCCCCGCCCCAAACTTTAGCTATGGTTAGGTTGCCTGCCCCGCCCTTGTCTTTGAAGTTTCCCTCCTGGACTTTGCCTGCCCCCTTGGTTTTTCCTTTTGCTGCCCCTTGCCCTACCCTCCCCCCCATTTGGTATATTTTGCCTGTGCGCCAATGCTCTCCCCATAAGCGCTTGTGCCCCTTTTTGGTCACCCCCCTCGCACTGTTCACAGTTTTTCCTCTGATGCTGTAGTCCCTCCCCCCCCGTGCAGCTGGAGGAGCCAGCATCCCTTTCTAGCACGTGTACCCCCCCTTCTCTGCCCCTGTGTGCCCCACCATTGGCGCCCTCCTTCCCAGCCTGCAGCCTAGCGGGGAGGGGCGGTTGCTTTTTCCTTATTCCCCTGCCACCCACCCCAGGGGCGCCCTCCTTCCCTTCCTGCAGCCTAACAGGGAGGAGCCCCTTCCCCATAACCCCCCATATTGCCCCGTCCCTCCTGCTGGACCCTCCTCCCCTACGTTTTGCCTAGAGGGGAGGAGCGGCTGCCTGTTACCTCCCCCCCCCATATCCCCATATTTGGCCTCTCTGAGCCCTCATGGCAGAGGACCCTGCTCCTGCCCCTCCCTCTGCCCCCGCCCCTGCCTCTGCTGACCCCGTCGTTTCCCCGTTACCCCCACCCGCCCCAGTGGCTGACCCCTTGGTTGCCCCTGGCCTAGACTCCGCCTCTGCCACGGCTGCCTCCTCCACCGGCAGGAAGGGCCAAGGAAAAAAGAAGGGCAAGGGCCCCGCCCGTACGGCCAAACCTCCTGCGGGCGGGGCTGCCCTCCCCGCCACGGCCCTGACACCTGCCGCGTCCCCTCCCTCTCCTGCCGCGTCCCCTCCCTCTCCTGCCGTCCCTTTCACCAGCTCTGGGAGCGCTCCATCTCGGGCCCCCAGAGCGTACGCCCAGGTGGCCACCGCCCCTCCATGTGCCACCGCTCCATCCACCCCGACCGCCGCCTCTGGACCCATCCCTGGTGGCCGGGGACCCTTCCCCTTGCTAACCAGGAGGCACGGCGTCCGCTGCCACCTGGTGCCTGCCTCGCCCCACATCGAGACCTATGCGCGGGCATTGGCGAGGGTGGTGGGGGCCTATGGCCATCGTGGTGGCCTCCAAAATGTACGGGAAGGCTGTGTTCTTCCTGGCGTCGGAGGCCGCCGCGCAGGAGGCGGTGGAAAGGGGCCTGGCGGTGGGGGGCGTGTTTGTTCCCCTGGAACCCCTGGAGGACTTGGGCGTGCGGGTGGTTTTGACCTCCATCTCGCCCTACCTCCCCAAAGCTGCCCTGTTGCCTGCCCTCTCCACCCTGGGGAAGCCCATTTCCATTCTGAGCCCTCTCGTTGGGCTGTAAGGACCCCGCCCTCCGTCACATCCTGCCTTTCTGCCGGCAGGTCCAGCTCCAGCTGCCGCCGGCGGCGGGTGACAGAGTGGCACTCGAGGGGTCCTTCCTGGTGCCCTACCAGGGGGCCCACTACCGGGCCCATTATTCGACGGGGGAGGCCCGGTGCTTCCTGTGCCGAGCGCCGAGGCATGTCCGGAGGGACTGTCCCCTGGCCCGGCCCGGAGGGGCATCCGGGACCCCCGGGGCCCGAGAGGGCGCTGGCCCTGTCGTCGCCGGTGACCCTGGCGGTTTGGCTACCCCTGCTGCCGCCGCCCCTCCTCCTTCTGCCGTGACTCCCGCTCTGGCCGCAGAGATGGCCGAGTGGGCGGGCCTTGCCCCCGTCGAACCTAGCTCGGCGGGGCACGTGGAGGAGAGGGCGGGGCGGCTTCCGCCGGCCACGGGGCGGCTTCCGCCGGCCGCGGGGAAGAGCCCGCCCCAGGGGGAGGTTTTCCTCCCCCCTGCTGTCCCGCCCCTGCCACCCCGAGCCCCGAAACCATCGCCCTTGCCCTCTGGCCCTGCCCCTGCTGACCGGCCCTCCACCTCCTCTTCCACCTCGGAGGGCTGGGTGACCGTCCAGGGGAAGCGTGGCGCCCGCAGGTCGCGGGCTCTCTCCCTCCCATCCGATGAAGAGGGAGAGCAGGCCCCCCGAAAGATGTTGCGGGGGGCTGAAGTTGTTCGTTCTGTTACCACGCCCCCAAACGGTGCCCAGCAGGAGGCGCCGGCCATGGAGACCGTGGATGCCGTGGCAGCGGCTGGGGAAACTCCTGTCCCCGTTGTTGAGCCCCCACCTGAGGAGGCTTCGGTAGCGGTTCTCCCGGCCCTTGTTCCGTCCGTGCCCCCCGCCGCCGCCGCCGATGCCGGGGCGGCCTTTGTCTCCATGACTGGCGGAGAGGTCGCTGGGGCCGAGGGGACCGCTTTCGCCTCCATCTTCGATGAGATCGAGGCCCTAGGTCTGACCCCGGTTACCCAGGGGGAGGACGACCCTCCGCCAGCGGGCCCCGATCCCGGCGCTGGCTTAGTCCTGCCCCCCCCTCCTGCTCCCTGTTCCTCGCCCCACTCTGCTGCCCCCGATTTAGTGTTGGGAGAACCCTTGACCCTACCCATCAGCTCGGGGCGACGGCTGTTGCTGAGCGGCCGGTTCCTGCCCCCGATCCCGCCCCTTCCACCATTCCTGCCCCTGAGGCTTCCTCTGTCCCTGCTGTCTCCAACCCCTCGGATGCAGATCCTAGCCGAGGGGAGCCGCAGTCTAGCGGCTTGGCAGCGGGAGATGGGGAGCCTGTCCCCGTTCCCGTCTCTGATCCTGTCCCCTCTCCTGCCCAAGTCCCTGTTCCCGCCTCGAGCCCCGCCCCTACTCTCGCCCTTGCCCCCGATCCTGTCCCTGAGGTGTCTCTCCCTGCCACCTCTGGTTTCACTGCTGCCCCCGGGGTTGTCGAATTCCCGTTGTCTACAGACCGTGACGGCCTCTCTCAGTTCCGAGCGGCCGGGGACGGCCTATTGGTATTTTAATAATAGTTTGCTGGAGGACGTGGGCTTCGTGGCGTCCTTCCGGGAGTTCTGGCTGGCCTGGCGGGGGCAGCGGTGCGCCTTTCACTCGGCGCGGCGGTGGTGGGACGTGGGGAAGGTCCGCGCGCGGCTCTTCTTCCGGAACTACGCCCGGGGCGCCAGCCGGCGGCGAGATGCTTTGATAGGGCAGTTGGAGCGGGAGGTCTTGGAGCTGGAGAGGCGTCTGGCCTCCGGTCCCGAGGATCCACCCCTCTGCGCGGCATACCGGGAGAAGCGGGAGGAGCTCCGGGCCCTGGAAGACCACCGGGCCCGGGGCGCGTTCGTTCGATCCCGCATCCGTCTCCTTCGGGAGATGGATCACGGCTCCCACTTCTTCTACGCCCTGGAGAAAAGGGGGGGGCCAAAAAGCATGTCACCTGCCTCCTGGTGGAGGACGGTGTCCCCCTCACGGATCCGGAGGAGATGCGTGGCAGGGCCAGGGCCTTCTACGCCGCTCTTTTCTCCCCAGATCCGACCGACGCCGAGGCCCGCAGGGTGCTCTGGACCGGGCTCCCGACGGTCAGCGCGGGCGACCGAGACAGGCTGGAGCTGCCTCTTTCTCTGGCCGAGTTCTCGGCAGCCCTCCGGGTCATGCCCACTAACAAATCTCTGGGCATGGACGGGCTGACCGTGGAGTTCTACCGCGTGTTCTGGGATGTCCTCGGCCCAGACCTCGTCACCGTCTGGGCTGACTCCTTGCAAAGCGGGGTCCTCCCTCTCTCGTGCAGGCGAGCTGTGCTCGCCCTGTTGCCGAAGAAGGGGGACCTCCGCGATTTATGAAACTGGCGTCCCGTCTCGCTTCTCAGCACGGACTATAAGGTTGTAGCGAAGGCGATCTCGCTGCGGCTGGGGTCCGTGTTGGCGGACGTGGTCCATCCCGACCAGACCTACACCGTCCCGGGCCGGAGCATCTTTAACAACCTGTACCTGGTCCAGGACCTATTAGAGCTGGCGCGTAGGGCTGGTCTGTCGTTCGCCCTCCTGTCCCTGGACCAGGAGAAAGCGTTTGACAGGATGGACCACGGGTATCTCCTGGGCACTCTGCGAACGTTCGGCTTTGGGCCCCAGTTTGTGGGTTTTCTCCTGATGCTGTACGCTGAGGCGGAGTGTCTGGTCAGGCTCAACTGGACCCTGACCGGGCCGGTCAGCTTCAGGCGGGGAGTACGTCAGGGGTGCCCCCTCTCGGGCCAGCTCTACACTCTGGTGATTGAGCCCTTCCTCTGCCTCCTCCGTTGGAGGTTGGCAGGGTTGGCGCTTCGGGAGCCGGAGCTGCGGCTGGTCCTGTCGGCGTACGCCGACAACGTGCTCCTCGTGGTCCAGGACCCGGGGGACCTAGTGCGGGTGGAGGCCTGCCAGGCCATTTACTCGGCGGCCTCCTCCTCCCGGGTCAACTGGGTCAAGAGCTCTGGCCTGGTTGTTGGGGACGGGTGGCAGGCGAGCTCCCTCCCACCCGCGCTTCAAGCCATTTGGTGGAGTGCGGGTCCTCTGCTCTATCTCGGCGTTTACCTTTCTGCCACGCATCCTTCTCTGCCGGAGAACTGGCAGGATTTAGAGGTCAGGGTGGGTGAGTGGCTGCAGAGATGGACAGGACTGCTCCGGTGTCTATCCCTGCGAGGGAGGGCGCTGGTGCTGAATCAGCTCGTCCTGTCCATGCTCTGGCACCGGCTCAACACCCTGAGCCCAGCCCTGGGGTTCCTGGCCAGGCTCCAGAGGACGGCCCTGGAGTTTTTCTGGCCGGGACTGCACTGGGTCTCTGCAGGAGTTCTGAGTCTTCCCCTGGAGGAGGGAGGACAGGGTCTGCCTTCATAGCAAGGTCCATGTCTTCCAC
Organism: Trachemys scripta elegans; assembly: GCF_013100865.1. Classification (NCBI taxonomy): domain Eukaryota; kingdom Metazoa; phylum Chordata; order Testudines; family Emydidae; genus Trachemys; species Trachemys scripta. Next base: position 121,379,506 of record NC_048299.1, on the reverse strand, counting down.
CTCCAGGCTCTGCAGAGGCTCCTTTATGGTGCAGGTAGTCCGGCGTGGAGCACGTTAGCACACGCCTTCCTCCGCCGCCTCCGAGGGCTCCGATACGACCGGCAGCTCCTTTTCCTTCACCCGAGAGGTCTTCCGCGAGACCTCTTGGAGCTGCCAGTCTTCTACCAGGACATCCTCCGGACCTGGAAGCTTTTTTCGGCGACCAGGTCCATTGTGGCCACCGAGGGCGCGGACCTCCTCGCGGAGCCCCTGCTGCACAACCCCGATCTCCGTGTGCAGGTGGCGGAGTCTCCCTGGGTGAGCCGGAGGTTGGTCCTGGCAGAAACCACCAGGGTTGGAGACCTCCTGGACTACGCCGGGGGGACTGGGTGGATCCCCGCGCGCTTGGCCGGCGCATGGGGCTCTCCACCCTTGCGAACCCTCTGCGTGTACTCCAGGAGGTGGGCGCTGCCTTGTCGCCCCCTTCTCTCAGCTTCCTGTGGCAGGCCCTGCGGGAGGGCGCTCCCCGCCCACCCCTCACCCCGGGCCCTCCGGACCTTTTTATCAGGCCCCTGTTCCGTGAGCCCCCACGGCTCCCCCGCTCCTATAATCCGAGCTGGATGCATGCTCTGCAGCCGGTCTGGTTTCGAACTGCATCCAGAGACCACCTGTACACGCTTGTGCTCCACACGTTGCATCTCCTCACCCTTGCGTCCCGCCCTGACACCAAATGGTGGGACTATCTAACGCCTGTGGAGCGTGAGGAGCCCCGGTGGGCCAGCCTTATTCCACCTTAGTACCAAGGCCCGCCGGGTATATTGGTTGGCGGCTCCTTCACGGAGCCGTGAGTACGGGCGTGTACCTGGCGCGGTTCACCCCTGTTCCCGAGGCCTTCCCATTTTGCGGCGTGAGGGAGACCCTGGCGCACGCCTACCTCGAGTGCGCCAGGCTGCAGCCCCTGTTCCGGCTCCTCCAGAACCTCCTGTTGAGGTTCTGGCTGCACTTTTACCCACACCTATTCATTTACGCACACCCTATCCTTGGCTCCACCAAGTCGCGAGACCTCCTCGTCAACCTCTTCCTGGCTTTAGCCAAACTTACCATCTACAATACCAGGGAGAGGATGTTAGACAAGGGGGTGCTCTGCGGTTGTGGGGCCTATTTGCATACCTCCCTGGTCTCACGTCTCTGGGCAGAGTTCCACTGGGCAGCCTCCGCTGGCTCCCTCGACACCTTTGAGGAGCAGTGGGCGCTGTCCGGGGTTCTCTGCTCGGTGTCCTCATCTGGCACCCTGATTTTTAACCTTTGACCATCACTTCACTCCCTGTTTTTTCATTAGTTGTCCCAAGGATTTAGTTGGTTCCTGGGTCCAGTGGTCCCTCCTGCTAGGCTAGGGGAGGGGCCTTTAGAAGTGGGCGGGCAAGCCCACCCACCTCCCAGTTGGTACCCATATGGACTCACTACATGTCCCTTCTGGACGGAACTGCCGGGTTTAAGATTAATGTGATGTTCTATCAAATGGATTGCCCTGCATCTGGCAGTGAAAACATCAACACAGTCACTAACCAGCTCTCTGGCTTCCTCCTGTTGTGCCTGGGATAGATTTTCCGCAAGGGATATCTCACCATATGCCTCTGGGATGGCCTCCTGAGGTTTTAAGTCCAGTTCTTATATCCGGGAACTAAATAAAACAAACCTCTTAGGCTTGGTAACATGGTATATTGGGAGTCCTGTCACTCCCTACCAAACATATTTCATAGTTTTCTTTCCCAATATGCCTCAGGACCTCAAGAGGGCCCTGGCATTTTGCCAGCAGCTTTCTTTCAGAGGGGGAAAGCACCAAAAGCACTTAGGATACTGACTGTTAAACCCACTGGCAGGCATTTCTATTATAGCATTATTCTTGGGAGCACTGTGGTACCTGAAAGGTCTCCTTGGCAAAGCTTGCTACCAGATCTAGGGGTTCCCTTAATTTACAGACATATTAAATCACATTAAGGGTTGTGGTATCCTGTTCTTACCATGATTCCTGTAGGACAGGGGTTCTCAATCTTTTTCTTTCTGAGCCCCCCCGACATGCTATAAAAACTCCACTGCCCAACTGTTTTTCTGCATATAAAAGCCAGGGCGACTTTAGGGGGTAGCAAGCAGGGCAATTGCCTGGGGCCCCATTCCACAGTGGCCCCCATGAAGCTACATTGCTCAGGCTTCAGCTTCAACCTCGGGTGACAGGGCTCAGAGACTTGGGCTTCAGCCCCATGCAGTGGGAATTCAGCTTTCTGCCCTGGGCCCCAGCAAGTCTAACTCTGGCCCTGCTTGGAGGCCTCCCTGAAACCTGCTCTCCAGACCCCTGGTTGAGAACTACTGCTGTAGGACGTCTAGTATCCCCAAGGGCTGCCTCCCATATAGTAATTCACAAAGGTGAGAAACCTGTAGAAGATTGTGGGATTTTCCTGACTGCATGCAGGTGGAGTAACATATTGGCTCAATTCTGGGACTCATTCATTATGAATTTTCATAGCATCTCTTGTAATGATTTTAACCCTTTCTATCCATTCGTCCATTCGCCAGTGGCAGACAGAGGTTCTTCTGAGTGCACCCTCAGAGGAGACCATGCCTCCTGCATAAGCTGCAACATGTAGACTGTGGTCTGATCTATTAGGATAACTCTTGGAATCCCTACGCTGGAGAACACATCCAGTAGCTCATTAGTCACAACCTCCAGAAGCTGTATGGCATAGTCTGCAAATTGACACCCACTTGAATTTGGTTGTAAGGGTCCTATGAGATCTACCACAAGCCATTCAAACACTAGTGGGATGGAGACTAAGGATCCCGTATGGGCCAGTCTGCTGCCCACTAATTAAAAATAGTCATCTGGGTCAGACGAATGATCCATCTAGCCCAGTATACTATCTTCCAACAGTGGTCAATGCCAGGTGCTCCAGAGGGAATGAACAGAAGAACAGGGCAATCACTCAGTCCCAGCTTCTGGCAGTCTGAGGCTTAGTGAAAACTAGAGCATGGAGTTGAATCCCTGATCATCTGGGCTAATAGCCATGAACTTATCTAATTCTTTTTTGAACCCAGTTATACTTTTGGCCTTCACAACATCCCTGGCAACGAGTTCCACAGATTGACTGTGTATTGTATGAAGAAGTACTTCCTTTTGTTTGTTTTACACCTGCTGTCTATTAATTTCATTGGACAACCCCTGGTTCCTGTGTTACATAAAAGAGTAAAACAACACTTCCCTATTCACTTTCTTGAATTTTATAAACCTTTCTCATATCCCCTTCTATGCCTCTTATTCATCTCTTTTCTAAGCTGACCAAGCCAAGTCTTTTAAATTTCTCCTCATATGGAAGCTGATCCATACCCTTAATAATTTTTGTTGTCCTTCTCTGTGTCTTTCTCAATTCTAATATATCTATTTTGAGATGGTGACAAGAACTGCATGCAGTAGTCGAGCCTTGGACTGTACTATGGATTTATATAGTGGCATTAAGTTATGTTCTGTCTTATTATCCATCCTTTTCATAATAATTCCTAACATTGTCAGCTTTTTTGACTGCCACAGAACAATGAGCAGATGGTTCCAAAGAACCATCCACAGTGATTCCAAGATCTTTGAGTGGCAACAGCTAATTTAGACCCCATCATTTTGTAATTGGCACTCTGGGCAGGAAATATTATAATCCTTGATATCTCTGTAAATACTCTACCAAAAATAACAGGCCAGTACCCTCCACTCCATCTTTTCCACCCCCAAGTAGATGAACCAAGGTACACAATGGGCCAATTTTAACACCTGATTCTGGTTTGGGCTGGGGATGAGGAGCTGGGCTCTATGGACTTCAGTCTGTTTGTTACCCTCATCAAAAGAACCCACTCTAGTTCAAAATGGGGGTACTGGGAGTACTGGACAGGTTCAACTAATACCCCATATGCCCTAACCTGTCAGCCATTTAATGGGCTGAACACTGAAGCCCTACTCTGAATCTGAATAAAGTTAGGCCCCTAGTCCACAGCCAGTATGTTTTATCCTAATCACCCAGTTCTGGTAGTTAGACCCCCAGAGAAATCCAAATTGCACTGCACCTCAGTGCTCTTCCCTGATCTCTTCCCAGGAACCCCATGGGCCCCAAGTGCTTTTCTTCAGGCTCAACGCCATTCTTCTTCTGACTTGGGTTTCAGACAAAACAGCTCTGGGCTGGAAAAGGGAAGGACTTCCTCTACTTTATATTCCCCTTGGGTGCCAAGAGTGGGTTCTGATCCTGCCTTAATTGCTGCCATTGGGTGACTGGCTACAAGGCCCCTATCTTGGCCTACCACCACCATGGCCAATGACAGGCTACAGACATCATCAAGCCAGCTTCTTGTGCACCCACAGTCAATCTAACCTTGGTTGTGGGGACATTTCCATGAATTCAGCCCTCATATATCCATCCTGCATCCCAGAGAGCCGCAGGAGCTACCAACTGTGTTATACCAATAAAAACTAGCAGGATCTTATTAAAGGGGACAAGATAAAGATGCCACATTTATTATGATAACAATTTGATTTATGACCAATAACTAATATCTTAATCCTTATACACACACATTATACCTAATACCTATACACACACAAACACACACATCCATCAGATGTTCTGCAGCTGCTGCATAGTTAACAGTCCTGCTTGAGTTTGCAGCTTGGGTTCATAGCTTGTGGTGGCTAACTGGCCAGGAAAGCTGGGCACAAGGACGAGCTGGGTCTCTCTTGGGCATGCACCGATGCCCTTCCATGTTGGCAGCAGAATGTTACCCTCCTCCAAAGTTTTCCATCTCACCCATCCTTTTTGTAGGCTTTAGTTTGAATCCAGAGTCTATAGGTCTTGCCGTGTCATGCTGCCTCTGGGTTTGGTGATTGATCACCCATCAATTGCAGACATGACTTTCAGCCTTGGACTGGGCTTTGATCTTCCTTCTATTGTACCTTTTCTTTTTAGGGGGGATTCTTTTTAGGGGGGAGCCTTTTGTTAGGGCTCTTGTCTGCATCTTCAGCCGTTGATGTTTGAACTCTATTTAATCAGGACAGGCTGGGGCTGGAGGTTGATTCCATCAGCCATACATACCTCATTCACACATCTAAACTAAACTAATAAGATTACAGCAGGGTTTGCAAAAATGAAGGTTGCAGCAAGCCCTTACAAAATGGAGTAAGCATTTTAAAATGGGGTTTGAATTACAATATGGCAAACAGTGAACAGAAGTTACAATATAGACAAGTATAATGGATGGCAAACAGTGAACAGAAATTATACTGTAGGCAAGTGTAATAAATGGTGAACAGAAATTACAATACTGAAACAGTGCAAGTCTCAGTGATTTAAGCAGGAATTGGATTGATAGTGAAACTTACAAAGGCAGCTGACTGAACAGCTATGGCTCTTAACAAGCATCTTAGCTGTTAATTAGCCAGTTATTGGGGTAACCGGTTTCATGAATGAATATTGTTTCATTCATAAAACTTTACTTATGAAGTTACATTAATAAAGTAAACAATTAAAAACAATTTCATTCATCAGTCCTACAACTGCCCCTGTATGAATGTCAGCCCTGAATCAGAATCCACAAGGTCCAACACTGTGATTTCAACTATGGTGACTGACAGAACATACTCCTGCAGGCTGAGGGGCTCTCCCTTCGTTTCTGAGGCACAGGCTTGGGTATAGTAACACTGCATTTGGGGACAATCTTTGTACCCATGGCGTTTCTGACCACAGGTAAAGCAAGTTAGGGAACTTCCCCCCTCCTCCTTCCTTTCCATCAGGGACCCCAAACCCCAACATACTACTCAAGCTTGGCCTGGGTGTTAACCCTTTGGGGAGCACAAACATAACCCTTATTGAGGTCCTGCCTGAAAAGAGTATTCTGGCATGCATCCATCCCATTATAGACCCCCATCTGTTAGATTGGATAGATAAGATCTGTTTTAAGAGATGGTGGCCTTCCATTCTGATGATATGCCCAGTACACCTAAGTTGTGCTTTCAATAACATTTACTCAATGCTGGTTGTGTTTGCTCTCTCAAGAATCTTAATGTTGGACACTCTGTCCTGCCAGCAAATGCTTATTATTGAGCAGAGGGTGCACATGTGAAATGGCTCAAGCTGTTTAATATGACATCTATAAAGAGTCCACATCTCACAGCCATACAGGAGAGATGTTAGAACCACTATGCTACCTCCAGTAGCTACTAACCAGGTTTTTCCACAGCCTGATTACAGGCCCATATACTATCTAGTTCCTCCCACATTCTCAGGGAGCTGGGACCCTCCTTTATATCATCCAGCTGAGAGTGTGGGCCAGTACGAGGTACTGTTCAACCGTGTCAGCTGATTCCCAGCACCTGCCCACTGGGCTTCTCTCTGAAGCAGAGTCAGCTGTTCCATTTTTCTCCCCAATGATAGAACACCATTCATTGACGGATGACAATATTGATGAATAATTTTCTTGGTATTTCAACAGGTCCTCTTTTGGGTTAGTTTGAACAGAAAATTCAGAGAAGAAACAGAGACAAACTGAATAAAATGTTTGTATAGAAACTCTAAACTCCTGAAACGTATGCTTCTCTCTCATTTCTAATATTTTCTCTGATTTTCATTGCTACAAACAAGAAGCAGGAAATTCAAGAGATCACTTTACCAAATAGTACAAATTCAATCTTGTTGAGTTTAAGTGCAGATGAAAATATCTAGTTGAAGAATTCCACTGAATCAAAGTCTGCATTAAGTCTCTCATTGAAACCAACCTTTAATCACTAAGAGGCTATTTTTTCCCTTTCGTTCTCATTAAACAAATGAACCTGGCAACTTGCTAATAAAAAAAAATGCTGATTGTTCTCTTCCACTAATGGTGGCACTTTTCAATAATGATTTAAGTCTTTGTCTCATTGAAAAACCAATATCTGAATGTTCATTTGAAAGTTGGAGGGGCTGATCTCCCACATCAATAGTGAACAAAACTACTAGCTTTGCTGATATTTTAGGTGTTTTATACATTTGCCAAGAATGTTCCTGTGATGCATTTATACTTGGCAAAGGGATAACAGCAGGCTTTTCCCTTTCAAATAATTGCTTAAATTATTCAAACAATGGAAAGTCTGAAAAAAATGAAGGTAGATGTCCCCCAGTCATCCAGCTTCATAGAAAACTCTTGGACTTAAGTTAAGAATGTTAGTAAGGTTTGTGAGGAAACATGGGTTGAGGTGTCTAAAATATGCTGATGATTTCCAGCTTTATCTTTCTATCTCCTAGAGACACAATAATTAAGTGCCTTTCCTACCATCTGGCAGATACTGGGGAATGGATGAGAGCAGCCTGATTGAGGCAATGTCCAAGTAAACGCTATATGATGCTGGTGGGTTGAAAAAAGCAACCAGATGATATGGTAAAATTGTATCTGTTCCAGTGACTGAAGGTATGTCTGTACTAGAGCTGAATGAATAACTGATTTCTCTCTCTTTTTTTGTTTGTTTTTCTTTCCCCTCAATGAAACAAATGAAAACATTTCATTCAGGTCAAACAAGAAAAAATGTTGAATGTTGATTTAAATGTGCATTTTGTTTTTGAAATGTCATTTCAATCAATATTAAATTTAGAAAATGTAATTTAAAATGGACATTACATTTTGAAACTGAGAATTTAAAACAAAATAATGAAATTATAAATTTTGACATTTTCTAAATGAACCATTTCAAAGTTTTTAAAATTTGTTTTGGCCAAAATTACTCATCAAATTCAACCTAAATTTGCTAATAGTTTCACTGCCCCCCAAAAATCCACTTTTCAGCAAATTGGTTATTAATTTAAAAAAAAATCCCAACTCAAGTTGTTTCTAATTGTTTCTCCTGTTTACAGTCTGGAAGCATGATTAAATTCCCAGTTATCACCGGATGACTATCCCTCAGCAATACCCAAGACTACTTTTTATCTTTTGTGCCCAGCAAAATGTGTGCCTTTTCATTTTGATGCAGATCTATCCGTGGTAATTTATACAGGCAAAGGGTCAGTTAAGGCTTTTAGGCTAATGGAGACAGCTGGAACTAATCAAGGCCCTACTCATACTGCTTAAAAGCTCTCCTTACAGTTTCCTCAAGGAAGCCCAGGTGAAAGGTGGTAGTGGTATTATTATTATAGTTGAATGCTGAGGTAAGGGTGAAGCTAGGAAAAGGGGATCAGAGCAGCCCCAGTGGTGAAGGGGAAGCTGCCAACAGCTGCTACCATTAGGGTCCCTGAGGTGGCACCTGGAGTAGAGGGTGGGCCCAGGTTCCCCCTCTCCCCCATGCTCTATAGAGATCCCCTTGAGAGGGGGAATAGTCCTTGGTTCACCTCCCATACTGGCCTGTAATGAAAGTAGCTCAATAAGCTGTGACCTTTGCCACTACACTGAGAAAGGGAGGTCACATTGAGGGCCTTAGTGAGCTTCTGAGGCCACTGAATCCACCTGGAAGCACGGGATCCACCAATATAGGCTTGGAGCTTTGTTGCAAAAGATTTTCCGTGGTGCTCTCAGCCATGACTGGAAGCTATTCACATATAAGTATAAGAGGAAGTGAGAGACCTACCAGCTATGGTGAACTGTACCTTTATTAGGCTGTGTCAAGAACCAGTTGAAGACTCAGGTTATGTAATTCTGATCAGTTACAGAACTTGGACACTGAATAAGCACTTACTACTGTCGGGGCATGTCAATGTTTCATTTAGCAGAGAGCCCCCCAGTCTAGGTCCACAGATTTGTGTTAGTACGGCTTGTGCTAGTGCTGTAAAAAAGCTGTATAGACATTGCAACTCAGGATGGAGCTCAGGCTATGAAACCCAGAGGTGGGTGGGCTTAAGACCCCAAGCTCCAGCCCAACCCACATTATTGAAGCACTGTCTACACAGCTATTTTTAGAGTGCTAGTGCAAGCCATGCTAACCTGACTTTGTGGACCTGGGCTCTGATGCTTGCTTCCAGGTGCAATGTTGACATATCTTCATATTCCTGGGCTCCGAGTGATCATTGGACACCACTCCAGCTGCCAGGAGGAACTCATTAACTCCAATAAGAGTTTTTCCTAAGTATGTATAGAGTAAAATGTTAGGATTTAGTGTCAAGATCTCAACAAGGACATTCAGGGCCAAGGTTCAGAGCAGGGGCAAACCTGAGGCTGGAGTAACAGAGATGTTCATAGTCAGGTCCAGGCCAGGGTCAATACCAAGGGTCATCATCTGAGTCAGCAGGTGAAGTCCAAATCAAGCAGAGATCAAGCCAGGAATCCTTAGAGCTCAGTAGACTCAGTTCAGCCTCCTGCCTAGACCAAGGGCTATTTCCCCTCTCAAGGGGATCTCTGTAGAGCAGGAATGGTCAAAGCAGCTACAGAAGATCTGCACAGTTGCCTGGACAGTTCCTGGAATATGCCTTGAGTTTATATAGGGCAGGGAGCCAATCAGGAGCCAGGGGGCTGCTGTCTATCAAACCCTGGAGATGGATCTTCCCATTGTCTGTGTCCAAAGTGAGTCATGGAAAGTGGTGCACAAGTTGATTACAACTTCTGCTGCTGGGTGGCAGCCTGGAGATGTCAACTGCCTGGTAGTGCTACAAGCCTGGGTTCTAGACTCATGGGGCATTATATTAACCACTCAGGATACCCTACACCAGCCCAGGTTTGTCAGGATGGATGTCATGCAAGACTGATATGAAATCAGGGGCATGGACATGGGACACTCGCTCCCAGGATTGCTTTTCTGGGCTATAGCCTTCCTGGTCTATGAGATATCAGAGGGAGCCATGTCTGATTTTTGAGTCCAGTATCTTGTGGACCTTGTACTTGTCGTGTCTTTGGAGCTGCACTGGAGGGGGAGGTGGCTTATCCTGATGAGCAAAGGGGTTGTAGGGTTTTAGCAGGGATACATGAAACACTGGGTGTATTTTGAGGGACCTGGGTAAATGAAGTTTCATGGTCAATGGGTTGATTTTCTGGCCTATAGAATATGGCCTGAGGTTTCAGTGGTCCAGTTTATGATACGGCTAATTGGTATGGAGGTTTTGAACTGAGAGCCATGTTTTCTGCCCAACAGTGAATGCCAGGCCTTCTTGGTGCCATTAGTCAGCATACCACTTGCAGTCCTCCTTGGCCTTGGTCAGATGGGCCTTAAGTTTTTCTTGGACCTCATGGACCTGCTGCATGCAATCAGTGGCCGCAGGATTGGTAGAGATGACAGGTGGATGGAGACAGGAGTGGAAGCCAGAGTTTGCATAGAATGGACTTTGCCCAGTGGAGACATGGTCGGCATTGTTGTAGGTAAACTCCACTTGGGATAGGAGACTTGACCAGTTATCCTGGTGGAAGTTTGTGAAACGGTGCAAGTATTGTTCTAACACTTGATTTACTCATTCAGATTGATCATGGGTGCTAGGTGGGTGATATGTAAGTGCAGACCCTGAGCAACTGTAGGGTTTTGTGCCAAAATCATGACACAAACTGTGGACCCCAATCAGTTGTGACTCGCTCTGAGCATCCATAGTGGCAGATGACACGAGTCACCGACAGCGGGGCCATCTCCTCTGTAGAGGATCACAGTGAGGACTATACGATGTGCCCATTAGCCAAGCTCCTTATGTCTATCTAGGGCAGTGGTTCTCAACCTTTTTTTACTGGTGACCCCTTTCACACAGCAAGCCTTTGAGTGTGACCCCTGCCCCCCTTATAAATTAAAAACATGTTTTTATATATTTAACACCATTATGAATGCTGGAGGCATAGCGGGTTTGGGGTGGAAGCTGACCGCTCATGACCCCCCACGTAATAGCCTTGTGACCCCTTGAGGGGTCCTGACCCCCAGTTTGAGAACCTCTAATCTAGGGTAATGGTTGCCCAGGACCTGGACAGGGCCTTGGAAGGCAGTAGAGTGCCAAATGATTTTGACCACAACATCTTGATGTGGGCACATGTCTTACAGGAATCAACATAGAAGTGGAGTGGAGTGTGCATTCGGGGCTGCCAGAAGAAGCAGGAGGCCAACCGGAGAGTCGTGAGGCACCCCAGATGGCCTGCTAATGGTGAGTCATGAAAGAGTCATAGTATCTCTAAGTGAGGGGGTTCCAGCTGAAAATACCCCCTTGACATAGAGCAAGCTGGTGTTGTCCCTGGCTTGCTGTCTCAAGTTCCTTGGGAAGAGGCTCCTTCCCTATAGCTAATCAGATCAGTACAATGAGGTCTTGGGGAATCATGGAATCCAGGATGTTGCAGAGCTTAAGAATAAATGGGGACTCCATGTGGCTGGCAAGATATTTCCCTTTTCAGGATAAGGCATTGGTTGTTTTGTTCAGGACCACTGGGTGGTATGTGAGGGTGAAATTGAAACATGTAAAGAGTAGGGCCCAGTGAAGCTGCCTCTGGTTTAATGCTCTGGCTAGGCGGAGGTACTCTAAAGGTATGTCTACACTATGAAATTAGGTCAATTTAATAGAAGTCGATTTTTTAGAAATCTATTTGATACAGTTGATTGTGTGTGTCCCCACTAAGTGCATTAAGTTGGCAGTGTGCGTCCACAGGCTAGCGTTGACTTTTGGAGTGTTGCATTGTGGTAGCTATCCCACAGTTCCAGCAGTCTCTGCCGCCCATTGGAATTCTGGGTTGAGCTCCCAATGCCTGATCTGGCAAAAACATTGTCGCGGGTGGTTCTGGGTATGTGTCGTCAGGCCTCCCTCCCGCCATGAAAGCAACTGCAAAAAAATCGTTTCTCACCTTTTTTCCTGGGTTACCCGTGCAGATGACATACCATGGCAAGCATGGACTCCACTCAGCTCACTGTCACCATATGTCTCCTGGGTGCAGCTGGCAGATGTGGTACTGCAGTGCTACACAGTAGCATCCCCTTGCCTTGCAGATGGCAGACGGTGCAATGCGACTGCTAGCCTTCATCATTGTCCCATGGGTGCTTCTGGCCGACTTTGGTTAGGTTGGTCGAGGGCATCTGGGCAGACATGGGTGCTCCTGGCCAGCCTCAGTGAGGTCAGTCGGGGGCGCCTGGACAAAAATGGGAATGACTCCAGCTCATTCTCTTCTTTAAGTTTCATCTAATGGAGATTCAGTCCTGCCTGGAATATCATGCCAGCTGGAGGCTTCTGCCTCAGGCTGCTCTCCCAGTCGGCAGCACTGCATGGTCACACCTACCCCAGCTTACCCCTTGCTCCTATGGCTCATGAAGCCTGGACAGTAGTAAGGAGCAGTTCAACTATAGGCTGGGCAAGTGCATAATGGTGGTAGAATGTGCCTTTGGGCATTTAAAAGCTCGCTGGCACAGTTTATTGACTCGGTTAGACCTCAGCAAAACCAATATTCCCATTGATATTACTGTTTGCTGTGTGCTCCACAATATCTGTGAGAGTAAGAGGGAGATGTTTATGGCAAGGTGGGAGGGTGAGGCAAATCGCCTGGCTGCTGATTACGCACAGCCAGACACCAGAGCGGTTAGAAGAGCACAGCAGGGTGCGCTGTGCATCAGAGAGGCTTTGAAAACCAGTTTCATGACTGGCCAGGCTATGGTGTGAAAGTTCTGTTTGTTTCTCCTTCATGAAAACCCGCCCCCTTGATTCACTCTACTTCCCAGTAAGGTAACCGCCCTCCCCTCACCGCTTTGATCTCTGCTTGCAGAGACAATAAAGTCATTGTTGTTTCAAATTCATGCATTCTTTATTAATTCATCACACAAATGGAGGGATAACTGCCAAGGTTGCCCGGGAGGGGTGAGGGAGGAGGGAAGCACAGGGGTGGGGTAGTTGTAGGGGAACCCCCTAGAATGGCATGCAGCTCATCATAGAAGCGGCATATCTGGGGCTCTGAGCCGGAGCAGCCGTTTGCCTCTCTGGTTCTTTGGTAGGCTTCGCTGCTGCGGGTCCCTGTTATAACCTCTGTCCTTCATGCCCTGGGAGATTTTTTCCAAATATTCTGGCATTTTGTCTTTTGGAACGGAGTTTAGATAGCATGGATTCGTCTCCCCATACAGCGATCAGATGCAGTACCTCCCATATGGTCCATGCTGGAGCTCTTTTGCGATTCTGGGACTTCATGGTCACCTGTGCTCAGAAGTTCGTGGGGCTTTTCCTGTCTACGTGGCCAGTGCATCTGAGTTGAGAGTGCTGTCCAGAGCGGTCACAATGGAGTACTCTGGGATAGCTCCCGGAGGCCAATACCCATCGAATTGCGTCCACACTACTCCAAATTCGACCCAGCAGGGTCGATTTCAGTGCTAATCCCCTCGTTGGGGAGGAGTACAGAAATTTATTTTAAGAGACCTTTAAGTCGACAAAAATGGCTTCGTTGTGTGGACAGGTGCAGGGTTAAATCGATCTAACGCTGCTAAATTTGACCTAAACTCGTAGTATAGACCAGGATTAAGTTGTTTGTTTTTAATGATCCATGTATACCTGCACTGGGTATTGTGCACCCTCCAGATAGTGATGCCATTATTCAAAGGCCATTTTGATGACTACAATCTATTTATCTAGAATTCTGTAGTTCTCTTTGGCTGGAGTGAGCTTCTGTGAATAGTAGACGCAAAGGTGGAAGTGCTATTAGAGACCACGTCTTTGGAAGAGTATGGCCCCAATTACCACATTTGAGGCATCAGTCTTGAATACAAAGGGTCATGCTGGATCGGGAAGGACCAAGATTGGGATGCTGGTAAAGGTTTTTGTAAGCCAGATGAATGCAAGGGCACCACCTTCACCTTGTCTCTGGAGGCCCAACAAGCAAAGAAGTGCTGTCAATGGGGCTATTTGGCCTGAAAATCCAGAGATGAAGTGCCTATAAAAGTTAGTGAACCACAGGAAACATTGAAGCGCCTTGATGTTTTGGGGGGGCACCCAGGTGTGTATCACCTCTACCTTCTTAGGGTCCATTCAGAGGCCATTTGGGGGCAGGATGTAGCCCAAGGACTCCAGGGTGTTGGTCAAAGCTTAATTTTTTCCAGCTTTGTGTACAGACCATGCTGGGGGAGGCATTCGAGGACTGACCAGACTTGCTGGGTGTGTTGCTTAGGATCCTTGGAGAAGATGAAGATATCATCCAATGTCATGGAACACCTCACTCACAAAGTGCTGGAATGTTTCAGAGTGTTTGAGGCCAAATGGCATAATCAGGTTTTCGTAGTTGCCGAACTGGATTCGAAAAGCTGTCTTCCACTCATTCCCAGCTCGGATCTGAATAAGGTTGTTGGCCTCTCTCAGGTTAAGCTTTGTGGCTACTTGGGCTGATCATGCACAGTCCAGTAGCTCTGGGATGAGTGGGAAGGAGTATCTATTCCTGATGGTAACCTGAAGGAAGGCCCAGAATCCATGCATAGGCACATAGAATCATAGAATATCAGAGTTGGAAGGGACCTCAAGAGGTCATCTAGTCCAACCCCCTGCTCAAAGCAGGACCAATTCCCAGCTAAATCATCCCAGCCAGGGCTTTGTCAAGCCGGGCCTTAAAAACCTCCAAGGAAGGAGACTCCACCACCTCCCTAGGTAACGCATTCCAGTGTTTCACCACCCTCCTAGTGAAATAGTTTTTCCTGATATCCAACCTGGACCTCCCCCACTGCAACTTGAGACCATTGCTCCTTGTTCTGTCATCTGCCACCACTGAGAACAGCCGAGCTCCATCCTCTTTGGAACCCCCCTTCAGGTAGTTGAAGGCTGCTATCAAATCCCCCCTCATTCTTCTCTTCTGGAGACTAAACAATCCCAGTTCTCTCAGCCTCTCCTCATAAGTCATGTGCTCCAGACCCCTAATCATTTTTGTTGCCCTCCGCTGGACTCTTTCCAATTTTTCCCACATCCTTCTTGTAGTGTGGGGCCCAAAACTGGACACAGTATTCCAGATGAGGCCTCACCAATGTCGAATAAAGGGGAACAATCACGTTCCTCGATCTGCTGGCAATGCCCCTACTTATACAGCCCAAAATGCCGTTAGCCTTCTTGGCAACAAGAGCACACTGTTGACAGTGGTAGTGGGGGACAATTTGGGCTCCAGTGATCATGAGCTAATTCGGTTTAAAATACATGGGAGGAGTAACAGAATTAAGTCAAAGACTAGGGTTTATAATTTTAAAAAGGCCAATTTTAACAAATTAAGGGGACTGGTAAGGGAAGTGGATTGGGAAAACGTATTAATGGATCTAAAGGCAGAAGAAGCCTGGGATTACTTCAAGTTAAAGATGCATGAGGTGTCGGAGGCCTGCATTCCAAAAAAGGGAAAAAGATTACAAAGCAGGAGATTTAGACCGAGTTGGATGAGCGACCGACTCAAAGGGGCGATTAGGAAAAAACAGAAAGCGTACAAAGAGTGGAAGAGGGGAGGGATTAGTAAAGAAACTTACCTTAGCGAAGTCAGAGAATGTAGAAATAGAGTGAGAAAGGCCAAAGGCCGAGTAGAGTTGGACCTAGCGAGGGGAATTAAAAGCAATAGTAAGAGGTTTTACAGCCACATAAATAGGAAGAAAGCAAAGAAAGAAGAAGTGGGACCGCTGAAGACTATTGCCGGAGAAGAGATTAAAGACAATCTAGGCATGGCGCAATATCTCAATGAATATTTTGCATCGGTGTTCAATGAGGCCAATGAAGGTATTAGGGATACTAGCACCACTACAGAGGGGCATTCAGGATGGGGGATTACTGTATCCGAGGTAGAAACAAAACTTGAAAGCCTTAATGGGGCTAAGTCGGGAGGACCGGACGATCTTCATCCGAGAATATTGAAGGAATTGGCGCGGGAAATAGCAGGCCCATTAGCGATGATATTTAATGAATCTGTAAACTCGGGGGTGGTCCCGTTAGACTGGAGAATAGCTAATGTGGTTCCTATTTTCAAGAAAGGGAAAAAAAGTGATCCGGGTAACTACAGGCCTGTTAGTTTAACATCCGTAGTGTGCAAGGTGTTAGAGAAAATTCTGAAAGAGAAACTAGTTGAGGACCTGGAGGTTAGTGGCAATTGCGATAAATTACAACATGGTTTTACGAAGGGCAGATCGTGCCAAACGAATCTGATCTCCTTCTTTGAGAAAGTAACGGATTTATTAGATAAGGGAAATGCGGTGGACCTGATATACCTGGATTTCAGTAAAGCGTTTGATACTGTACCCCATGAGGAATTATTGGTTAAACTGAAGAACATGGGGATCGATATGAAAATCCAGAGGTGGATAAGGAATTGGTTAATGGGGAGAATGCAGCGGGTCGTATTAAAGGGTGAACTGTCGGGTTGGAGGGAGGTTACTAGTGGAGTGCCTCAAGGTTCGGTTTTGGGACCCATTTTATTTAATCTATTTATTACTGACCTCGGAACCGATTGCAGGAGTGGGCTGATAAAGTTTGCGGATGATACGAAGGTGGGAGGCGTTGTAAATTCGGAGGAGGATAGGGATATCCTGCAGGGAGACTTGAATGAGCTTGTGAATTGGAGTATCAGAAATAGGATGAAATTTAATAGTAAAAAGTGTAAGGTGATGCATTTGGGGATGACTAACAATAATTTTAGTTACAAGATGGGGACGCATTGGTTAGAAGTAACGGAAGAGGAGAAGGACCTAGGGGTCCTCGTAGACCGCAGGATGACTATGAGTCGACAATGCGACGTGGCGGTGAAAAAAGCCAATGCTGTCTTGGGATGCATTAGGCGAGGTATATCTAGTAGGGATAAGGAGGTCCTGCTTCCGTTGTACAAGGCGCTGGTGAGACCTCATTTGGAGTACTGTGTGCAGTTCTGGTCTCCCATGTTTAAAAAAGATGAACTCAAACTGGAACGGGTGCAGAGAAGGGCCACTAGGATGATCAGAGGAATGGAAAACCTGTCGTATGAAAAGAGACTAGAGGAGCTTGGGTTGTTTAGTCTGACAAAGCGAAGGCTGAGGGGGGATATGATTGCTATCTTTAAATATATTAGAGGGATTAATACGAGGGAGGGAGAAGAATTATTCCAGCTAAGTACTAATGTGGACACGAGAACGAATGGATATAAACTGGCCGTGGGGAAGTTCAGGCTTGAAATTAGACGAAGGTTTCTGACCGTCAGAGGGGTGAAATATTGGAACGGCCTTCCGAGGGAAACGGTGGGGGCGACGGACCTGTCGGGTTTTAAGATTAAGTTAGATAAATTTATGGAGGGAATGGTTTAATGGTAAAACATAGTAGTCGAGGAAAACCAAGCAATGGTAGGTAAATTGTACAATGGCTGACAGGGGTCAGGCTGGAGACTCTTGCCTATATGCTCGGGGTCTTATTGATCGCCATATTTGGGGTCGGGAAGGAATTTTCCTCCAGGGCAGATTGGCTGAGCCTCTGGAGGTTTTTCGCCTTCCTCCGCAGCATGGGGCAGGGATCTCTAGCAGGAGGGATTCTGCCGATTGAAGCCACCTAAAACAGGATTGGGGACTTCAACAGCAGAGTCCAGGGAAGGGGTAGGGACGGTTTTGTGGCCTGCAGCATGCAGGGGGTCAGACCAGATGATCATAATGGTCCCTTCTGACCTTAAAGTCTATGAGTCTATGAGTCTATGAGACTCATATCCAGCTTCTCGTCCACTGTGACCCCTAGGTCCTTTTCAGCAGAACTGCTACCTAGCCATTCGGTCCCTAGTCTGTAGCAGTGCATGGGATTCTTCCATCCTAAGTGCAGGACTCTGCACTTGTCCTTGTTGAACCTCATCAGGTTTTTTTCTGCCCAATCCTCTAATTTGTCTAGGTCCCTCTGTATCCGATCCCTACCCTCTAGTGTATCTACCACGCCTCCTAGTTTAGTGTCATCTGCAAACTTGCTGAGAGTGCAGTCCACACCATCCTCCAGATCATTAATAAAGATATTAAACAAAACCGGCCCCAGGACCGACCCTTGGGGCACTCCACTTGAAACCGGCTGCCAACTAGACATGGAGCCATTGATCACTACCCGTTGAGCCCGACGATCTAGCCAGCTTTCTATCCACCTTACAGTCCATTCATCCAGCCCATACTTCTTTAACTTGGTGGCAAGAATACTGTGGGAGACCGTATCAAAAGCTTTGCTAAAGTCAAGAAATAACACATCCACTGCTTTCCCCTCATCCACAGAGCCAGTTATCTCATCATAGAAGGCAATTAGGTTAGTCAGGCACGACTTCCCCTTCGTGAATCCATGCTGACTGTTCCTGATCACTTTCCTCTCCTCTAAATGTTTCATAATTGATTCCTTGAGGACCTGCTCCATGATTTTTCCAGGGACTGAGGTGAGGCTGACTGGCCTGTAGTTCCCCAGATCCTCCTTCTTCCCTTTTTTAAAGATGGGCACTACATTAGCCTTTTTCCAGTCATCTGGGACCTCCCCCGATCGCCATGAGTTTTCAAAAATAATGGCTAATGGCTCTGCAATCTCACCCGCCAACTCTTTTAGCACCCTCGGATGCAGCGCATCCGGCCCCATGGACTTGTGCACGTCCAGTTTTTCTAAATAGTCCTGAACCACTTCTTTCTCCACAGAGGGTTGGTCACCTTCTCCCCATGCTGTACTGCCCAGTGCAGCAATCTGGGAGCTGACCTTGTGCGTGAAGACAGAGGCAAAAAAATCATTGAGTACATTAGCTTTTTCCACATCCTCTGTCACTAGGTTGCCTCCCTCATTCAGTAAGGGGCCCACACTTTCCTTGATTTTCTTCTTGTTGCTAACATACCTGAAGAAACCCTTCTTGTTACTCTTAACATCTCTTGCTAACTGCAACTCCAAGTGTGATTTGGCCTTCCTGATTTCACTCCTGCACGCCTGAGCAATATTTTTATACTCCTCCCTGGTCATTTGTCCAATCTTCCACTTCTTATAAGCCTCTTTTTTGCATTTAAGATCAGCAAGGATTTCACTGTTTAGCCAAGCTGGTCGCCTGCCATATTTACTATTCTTTCTACACATCGGGATGGTTTGTTCCTGCAACCTCAATAAGGATTCTTTAAAATACAGCCAGCTCTCCTGGACCCCTTTGCCCTTCATGTTATTCTCCCAGGGGATCCTGCCCATCTGTTCCCTGAGGGAGTCAAAGTCTGCTTTTCTGAAGTCCAGGGTCCGTATTCTGCTGCTCTCCTTTCTTCCTTGTGTCAGGATCCTGAACTCGACCATCTCATGGTCACTGCCTCCCAGGTTCCCATCCACTTTTGCTTCCCCTACTAGTTCTTCCCTGTTTGTGAGCAGCAGGTCAAGAAAAGCTTTGCCCCTAGTTGGTTCCTCCAGCACTTGCACCAGGAAATTGTCCCCTACACTTTCCAAAAATTTCCTGGATTGCCTGTGCACCGCTGTATTGCTCTCCCAGCAGATATCAGGGTGATTAAAGTCTCCCATGAGAACCAGGGCCTGTGATCTAGCAATTTCTGCTAGTTGCCAGAAGAAAGCCTCGTCCACCTCATCCCCCTGGTCTGGTGGTCTATAGCAGACTCCAACCACAACATCACCCTTGTTGCTCCCACTTCTCAACTTTATCCAGAGACTCTCAGGTTTTTCTGCAGTTTCATACCGGAGCTCTGAGCAGTCATACTCCTCTCTTACATACAACGCAACTCCCCGACCTTTTCTGCCCTGCCTGTCCTTCCTGAACAGTTTATATCCATCCATGACAGTACTCCAGTCATGTGAGTTGTCCCACCAAGTCTCTGTTATTCCAATCACATCATAGTTCCCTGACTGTGCCAGGACTTCCAGTTCTCCCTGCTTGTTTCCCAGGCTTCTTGCATTTGTGTATAGGCACTTAAGATAACTCAATGATCGTCCCTCTTTCTCAGCATGAGACAGGAGTCCTCCCCTCTTGCGCTCTCCTGCTTGTGCTTCCTCCCAGGATCCCATTTCCCCACTTACCTCAGGGCTTTGGTCTCCTTCCCCCGGTGAACCTAGTTTAAAGCCCTCCTCACTAGGTTAGCCAGCCTGCTGGCGAAGATGCTCTTCCCTCTCTTCGTTAGGTGGAGCCCATCTCTGCCTAGCACTCCTTCTTCTTGGAACACCATCCCATGGTCGAAGAATCCAAAGCCTTCTCTCCGACACCACCTGCGTAGCCATTCGTTGACTTCCACGATTCGACGGTCTCTACCCCGGCCTTTTCCTTGCACAGGGAGGATGGACGAGACCACCACTTGCGCCTCAAACTCCTTTATCCTTCTTCCCAGAGCCACGTAGTCTGCAGTGATCTGCTCAAGGTCATTCTTGGCAGTATCATTGGTGCCCACGTGGAGAAGCAGGAAGGGATAGCGATCCGAGGGCTTGATGAGTCTCGGCAGTCTCTCCGTCACATCGTGTATCCTAGCTCCTGGCAAGCAGCAGACCTCTCGGTTTTCCCGGTCGGGGCGGCAGATAGATGACTCAGTCCCCTTGAGGAGGGAGTCCCCGACCACCACCACCCTCCTCCTCCTCTTGGGAGTGGTGGTCGTGGAACCCCCATCCCTAGGACAGTGCATCTTTTGCCTTCCAATCGGTGGAGTCTCCTTCTGCTCCCTTCCCTCAGATGGGCCATCTAGTCCACTCTCCGCATTAGCACCTGTAGAGAGAACATGGAAACGATTCCTCACCTGTATCTCCATTGCTGGTGCATGGACGCTCCTCTTTCTTCTTCTGGAGGTCACATGCTGCCAAACCTCCTCACAATCCTTCTGTCCCTGCTCCGCCTGCTCTGAATCTTCAGAACATTGTGGCCGTAGAAGCATCTCCTGACGTCTGTCCAGGAAATCTTCATTTTCCCTTATGCAACGCAGAGTCGATACTTGTTTCTCCAGCCCTCGAACCTTCTCCTCCAGTATGAAGACCAGCTTGCACTTTGTACAGACAAAGTCGCTTCTGTCCTGCGGAAGAAAGATAAACATGGCACAACCTGTGCAGGTTACAACAGCTGATCGCTCACCTTCCATATCACCGTCCTCTTAGGAGCTTCCTCAACTGTTGCAGGAACTACTCGGAGAAACCTGCAGATGAAAGCCTCAGTGCACTCTCCCTAGGCGAACTCCCAGGCAAACTCCCGCTGTTCGCCTCTGCTGTTCGCCGCTCAGCTGGTTCGCTGCTGACTGCCCTTATATACCAGTCAGGCCCACTCAAGGCCCAGCTGGAACAAAGCACTCCCAATTCACACTTTTCAAACAAACAAGCAAGCAATCAAGCACACGGTCAAACTGACCAACTGTCCCAGCAGCAGACACTCAGATGTCTCACATGGTTCCATCTTTCTTTTTAACAAACAGGAGTGGGGCCCAGGCAGGAGAGGTGGATGGTCCTATAAAGCCCTTGGCCAGGTTCTCCTAGAGATGGAAGCACAGTGCAGCCAGCTTGGATTCCGACATTGCACAGATGTGGTTAAATGGTACCCTGGCTCCTGATAGTAGCACAATCCTTTTTCTCGAAGGACATCACTGTAATTTCTGTACTTGGGGAACAGCGATAGAGTCAGCTCTCTTCATGGCCCCACATGAGCCACCGTTAAAGCCTGGGGTGCATGTCTGGGTTCTGGGGTTCAATAAACATTGCACATAGGTGGACTTGCTGGCAGAATTTGGAGCAGAAGCTAACCTGGTGCTCATGCTAAAGGATGTGTGGATCATAAGCCACCAGCCATGAAATACCAAAGATTATGGGGAAGTGTGGTGAGAGGATCATCCAAACTGGAGGACCTCCTGATGGTCCAAATGGCAGCATCTCTTGAGTCACTATGACAGAAGCAAGCCATTTATACTTTCCACTAGGTTGGGGCAGTCTTTGGTTGAACTGGAATACCCAGGCCTTGAGCAGTATCAGCATCTATGAAGTTGTCCACTGCCCCAGAATCCAGCAGTGCCCACTATGGTGAAATTCAGTAGGGGTCCCCTGGTACACAGAGGCAGACCTGGACCTTAAGGCACAGGGAGCACTCACCATGCCTGAGACATGCCTCAGTGAGGAGGAGGGGGCATTATCTCAGGGTTTTCCCAGGCCAACCCCCCTCTACTGGGACCTGGACATGGTTGTTTCCCAAACTGCATCATTCTGGAGTTCAAGATGACAGTTGGCAAGAGCATGGCCAGATCCACAACAATACAAACAGCCCATGGTGGTGGTGGTAATGCTTTTTCCTCAGGGGTCACGCAGCAGCGGGCGCGATCCATCTGCATGAGTTCAAAGTCCACACTGGAGTCAGGTATTGAGGGGTACTGGCCAGGTGGTAAGACAGACCCCTTCCTTTCCTCACATTGTTAGCACAGCCTATTGTTGATACATATGACTAGGTCGATGAAGGCATCAAGTTTGGTTGGGTCCTCGACATGGGCTAGTTCACCCTTAACCTCTCCACACAGCCCCCACCAGAACTGGTAGAGTTGGGCTTCTTTGTTACACTCGGTGTCAAAAGTGGGTGGTGTAGGAAGAGGACAGTCCCTGCCTATGCTGGTCTTTTCACAGGGCTGCCTTTGCCAAGTAGGCACATTGGGCATTGTCGAATATGGCAACAAACTTTTGGAGGAAGGCATCCCAGTTTGATAGCATCAGGCTCGCTGATTTGAGTATGGGTGAGGCCCAGTCGAACACATCTCCCATCAGGAGGCTAATAATGAATCCTAATTTTGCTTGGTCAATGAGGTAGGACTGGAGGTGGAGCAGAAACAGCAGGCAGCAGAGGTTAACAACATCTCTGAATTTTTGGTAGTCCCCATTTAAACATTCTGGGAAGGAGTCTGGGGGGACTGGGTTCAGGTATGTGGCTGCAGCACATACCTGTAGTCCACCATTCTCATCCTGCCTGCTTTTGTAGCGTCTGGTTGTCTGTGGCATGCTGTGCCAGCTGGGCCTGTAGTGCCATGTTTTCCTCATGGAGCTGTGGCTTGTCTGCGCAGAACTTGGTTCTCTGTTGTGAACTGTGATGTTTGGGCTCCAAGTGTGGGGAGCTCCTCCTGGAAGCAGTCAGCCCATTCAGGCAGCCCTAATACCTTTTGGGATAGGCTGGGCATGGAGTGGCCTGCTGCCTCCATGTTCCCCCCCAGGATAGGCCTACACTATTGGCTAGGGTGGTCTAGGCAAACCTGCACAAAGGTTAGTGAATAGTGCACACAGACCCTGGACCCTCTTTGAGCATTCCCTGTAGAGTTCAGCTCCTTATCCACAGACCACTCAAAAATACCAGGCCCAAAGGAACCATACACACCAGCTTGTAAGGTTCAACTCAGGACCACCACTGTGCTTAATGCACTGACATACTTATAGTGAAAATAAGAATGTTTGTCAAATGATTAGAGATTCAGGAGACAGTGAGTAAATAAACGGGGGCTGGGAATCATTACATGTCTTCTAGGTGTTCTCCTGTCTAAAGAAGTTTCTTCCCACCCAAAAAGTCCTTTTCAGCATTTTCAAAGAAGGGCTGGCTGAGATGCCATTTTCGTGAATGCAAACGTGCTGTCAGTTTACTTCCTAGGATGAAAGTGTATGCTAGAAATATTCCCAAAGTTCATTGTCTTCACTCAGACAGGATCACCTTTCATGGCTTGTTTTTTTCCTGTGGATTTCACTATAGTAAATGGGCATTGATTGTGTTAGTTTACAATACTTAATTTACATCTCTGAGGTAGGTAAATAAACATCTCGTGTCAACAGTTAGTCCAGTCAATAAATACATGAACCATCATTGTAGAGTCCTTCTGTTGGTTATCCAGTGAAAAAGATGCGCTAGCAGTGTGCAGACATAGACAGGAATTTTTATCTGCATAGTTCGTGGTGTGTGGGGTTTTTTGTTTTGTTTTTGGTTTTTTTTGGCTGGGCTTCACACAAAGATGCTGCCACGGTATCTCCACTGATAATAGCAGGTCAGTATACTATAAAAGTTCAGACCTTGTTTTATAAAGTCAGACCTTTCAGTTCTTGGATCTGTTAGGGGAACAGAGAGCCCTCATACAGCTTGCACCCTTAGATGTTCCTGTATCCCCAGGTTGAGGCACCTTTGCTCTTCTTGTGTTAATGTTTATCTCATTGCCATCTTAGCATGTGTTTTGTTTAATGTTGTAATACATGTTTGGTTCCCACATTTTCTGGCAGTAGGCTGGGGCTGTCTGGACAGGCTGTGCATGCATCCATTACAAGGCACATGCGTAATTTGAGATATAAGGCAGGGTTAAGAGCTTCTCAATGTGGAGATGTGACAGACCCTTAACAGATGGGAAGGTTTGTCTTCCTGCAACTGGCACACCTCACCAGACCAC
The DNA here is from genome assembly GCF_013100865.1 of Trachemys scripta elegans. Classification (NCBI taxonomy): domain Eukaryota; kingdom Metazoa; phylum Chordata; order Testudines; family Emydidae; genus Trachemys; species Trachemys scripta. The sequence goes on along the minus strand of NC_048299.1, from coordinate 121,355,301 downwards.
TCAGCAGGGAGTGAGAGTGCCTACTTTAGTTGATCCCAGGCTACAGTACAGCATTCATTTCGCTTTTACTATGGTTTTCAATAAATGGTTAAAATCCATCTGGTCTCTTGAATTTAACTGAATTGCCGCAGGGAGAAGGGCAGTTCATAACAATTCCAACTCTTCCTCTCATCAAACTCAAAGTGCTAGTGAACACAACAAAAGATACCTTGAAAAATCAAATTAAAGTCTGCTTTTGTTTTCTGGATCAGGGAATACAACACTAAATCTGAAATAGAAAAGCAGGAAACATTTTTCAAACTGTCCCGGATTCTTGCAGTCAATCTTTGACCATATTCCCTTGGAAATGAGTCATTTCTAAGTCGCCACCTCTGTAGCTTTTTCCATGACAGCTCAGCTTTTGCTATCACCACTTGTGTCCCAGGAATGGACCCGGAAACTGATCAAACCTTAATATCCTGGGAAACAAGTTATGATGGCAAAAGCCAAGAATTCATGGAAAAAACTAGATTCACGGAAAAATCACTCTTAAGTGGATGTGGTTAAAGACTGTGCATACTACACAGAGGCCTTTATGTCTACAGCCGAGCCAGAAAGGTCCTTTTCTTTTTTTTTTTTCCTGCAGAGCCTAACAAAAGTTTACTCCCTTTTGGCATCCCTGATTGCAGTTTCTGCTGCTGGGTGGCAGCCTGGAGATGTCAGCTGCCTGGTAGTGCTACAAGCCTGTGTTCTAGACACATGGGACATTATATTAACCCATAGCACTCTCAAGTGTGTGCATGCACATTTGGATGGGGTGGGCATTCCCTGCATGATTGAGATGTTTGTGATGTACAGCTTTATATATAAATCTCACAAAATTAAAATCATGGTTGGTAAAATGAATTGGCTTTTCAAAAAGTGCTTGCCTAGGACCTGAGTGGTGATGGCATAAGCTATTTTCCCCTGCTGCTTGCCTTCCACTAGTGAAGAGACAGACACACACTTTCTGAACCAATAAAAAAAGGGACATTTCAATTTAAAACAAATTACTGTAGCAAATACCAGAGTGTAGACTACCAAGTTCAGTAAGCAATGGCTTGGGAGTACAAATACTAATAACCCAATCCCATGCAGGGCCGGCTCCAGGCACCAGCTTACCAAGCAGGTGCTTGGGGCGGCCACTTCGGGGGGAGGGGTGGGCAGGCACGTCCATCTGTTCGGCGGCAATTAGGCGGACGGTCCCTCACTCCTGCTCGGAGCGAAGGACCTCCTGCCAAATTGCCGCCGCAGATCGCGATCTCGATTGCGGCTTTTTTTGTTTGTTTGTTTGTTTGGCTACTTGGGGTGGCCAAAACCCTGGAGCCGGCCCTGATCCCATGGTCAGAGTTGAGCATGCACAAAGAAAGTCATTAACCCAGGTTTTAATCTTCTTCCTGTCAGCAACAATAAGCTTCATAATTCTGCAGTTAGTGAGCGCCTCAGGCTTAGAACTGACATTACTAGGAAGTGCAACCTTATCCATCCCTTGACATCAGAATTACAGTAATTGAACACACTGAGTCCAAAATATTATCAACAGAAATCACGTCATGAATCATAAAAGCAGTGGAACCATCAGCTTTATGCTTGTAATTATAAGGTAACTCAACTGTTTGGATAGGACTTTGTCTGTAAGTTAGTATCATGTTAAGGTGCAGGTGACCTCACAGAAATGCCAGTATCGCATCAGCATTTACATGAGTATTCACAATTAATAACCACATTCTAACCCAGTGTCCACCAAGTCCCACACAAAATCCCCAGGGCCAACATCTGTCCCTAAAAAGATGACTGGGCTAGAATCTAGTAAGTACCAAGTTACCTGAGAGGTCACCAACTGCTCTCTGTAATTGTGTTGTCCAAGGCTGGTGGCATGCATTATCATATTTGTGTAGGTAATATATTTTGTATTTGTCATAACTATAAAGGGAAGGGTAACAGCCCTCCTGTGTACAATACTATAAAATCCCTCCTGGCCAGAGACTCCAAAATCCTTTTACCAGTAAAGGGTTAAGAAGCTCAGGTAACCTGGCTGACACCTGACCCAAAGGACCAATAAGGGGACAAGATACTTTCAAATCTTGGTGGGGGGAAGGCTTTTGTTTGTGCTCTTTGTTTTGGTGGTTGTTCGCTCTTGAGACTGAGAGGGACCAGACATCAATCCAGGCTCTCCAAATCTTTCTGAACAAGTCTCTCATATTTCCAACTTGTAAGTAAACAGCCAGGCAAGGCGTGTTAGTTTTTATCTTTGTTTTCTCAACTTGTAAATGTACCTTTTTGCTAGAGTGTTTATCTCTGTTTGCTGTAACTTTGAACCTAAGGCTAGAGGGGATTCCTCTGGGCTCTTTAAGTTTGATTACCCTGTAAAGTTAGTGTCCATCCTGATTTTACAGAAATGATTTTTACCTTTTTCTTTAATTAAAAGCCTTCTTTTTAAGAACCTGATTGATTTTTCCTTGTTTTTAGATCCAAGGGGGTTGGATCTTGATCCACCAGGAGCTGGTGGGAGGTAGGAGGGGAGATGGTTAATTTCTCCTTGTTTTAAGATCCAAGGGGTTTGGATCTGTATTCACCAGGGAATTGGTGAAGAGTCTCTCAAGGCTACCCAGGGAAGGGAATTAGCACAATTGGGAGTGGTGGCAGTGGACCAGATCTAAGCTGGTAGTTAAGCTTAGAAGTTTTCATGCAGGCCCCCACATTTGTACCCTAAAGTTCAGAGTGGGGAAGCAGCCTTGACAGTATTGTTACCTTTAAGTGCATCCTATTATGGAAAAAAAATCTCTGTAAAAAAGAGACATTGTTGGATTCTGTGTTGACTGATCATCAATGCTTCCTGAATCAATTTTACTCTATTTATCAATAAAAAAGATGTTTCCAGCTGCCAGCCATACAAATTCACCCTGGGATTTGAAAGTCAAGTGATATTTTTTATTTTATTTTTATTTTATTTTTTTGGCTTGTGCCTCGTCATTACCTATAGTAAAGGTTCTATAGGCCAAATTCTGCCTCATGTATACCTGAGTAATCTAACTGTTTCAATTAGTTTGTCCAGAATTAAGTGATGGCTGAATTTGTTCCTGCAGTTAGAAACTAACAGAAAAGGAATAGGATTCAGCACACTCTCCTATATATGTTTTGGATCTGCAGTGCTAACTGTAACAAAAAGACGTTTTAAAATATTTTACTTCTAAGTCAGCAAATATGACTCAGAAAACCATCAAAGTATTGTTATAGCTGTGTCAGTCCCAGAATATTAGAAAGACGAGGTGGGTGAGGTCATATCTTTTATTGGACCAACTTCTGTGGGTGAGAGAGACACGCTTTCAAGCTTACACAGAGCTCTTTTTCAGGTTTGGGAAACATACACAGATTGTTTAACATAAATAGTTATCACATATTTCAAGGGACCATTCACAGTTAAGTGACCTGTAAACACCCCTCAAAGGGGCGATTAGGAAAAAACAGAAAGCGTACAAAGAGTGGAAGAGGGGAGGGATCAGTAAGGAAACTTACCTTATTGAGGTCAGAGCATGTAGAGATGGAGTGAGAAAGGTCAAAAGCCATGTAGAGTTGGACCTTGCGAGGGGAATTAAAACCAATAGTAAGAGGTTTTATAGCCATATAAATAGGAAGAAAGCAAAGAAAGAAGAAGTGGGACCGCTGAAGACTATAGCTGGAGTGGAGATTAAGGATAATCTAGGCATGGCACAATGTCTAAACAAATATTTTGCATTGGTGTTCAATGAGGCCAATGAAGGGATTAGGAATATTGGCAGCGTGACAGAAGGGGATACAGGAGGGGGGATTACCATATCCGAAGTAGAAACCAAACTTGAACACCTTAATGGGACTAAGTCGGGCAGACCGGATGATCTTCATCCAAGAATATTGAAGGAACTGGCGCGAGAAATAGCAGGCCCCTTAGCGATAATTTTTAATGAATCTTTAAACTCAGGGGTGGTACCGTTGGACTGGAGAATAACTAATGTGGTTCCTATTTTCAAGAAAGGGAAAAAAAGTGACCCAGGTAACTACAGGCCTGTCAGTTTAACATCTGTAGTGTGCAAGGTCCTGGAGAAAATTCTGAAGGAGAAAGTAGTTAAGGACCTTCAGGTCAATGGCAATTGCGACAAATTACAACATGGTTTTACCAAAGGCAGATCGTGCCAAACCAATCTGATCTCCTTCTTTGAGAAAGTAACAGACTTATTAGATAAGGGAAATGCGGTGGACCTAATATACCTCGATTTCAGTAAAGCATTTGATACTGTACCGCACGAGCAATTATTGGTTAAATTGGAAAAGATGGGGATAGATCTGAAAATCCAGAGGTGGATAAGGAACTGGTTAATGGGGAGACTGCAGCGGGTCGTATTGAAAGGTGAACTGTCAGGTTGGAGGGAGGTCACCAGTGGAGTTCCTCAGGGTTCGGTTTTGGGACTGATTTTATTTAATCTATTTATTACTGACCTCGGAACAAATTGTAGGAGTGGGCTGATAAAGTTTGCGGGTGACACAAAGTTGGGAGGTATTGCCAATTCAGAGGAGGATCGGGATGTTCTGCAGGGAGACTTGAATGACCTTGTAAATTGGAGTAACAGAAATAGGATGAAATTTAATAGTGAAAAGTGTAAGGTGATGCATTTAGGGGTGACTAACAACAATTTTAGTTACAAGCTGGGGACGCATCAGTTAGAAGTAATGGAGGAGGAGAAAGACCTCGGCGTACTGGTAGACCGCAAGATGACTATGAGTCGACAATGTGACGTGGCGGTGAAAAAAGCCAATGCGGTCTTGGGATGCATTAGGCGAGGTATATCTAGTAGGGATAAGGAGGTGTTGCTTCCGTTGTACAAGGCACTGGTGAGACCTCATTTGGAGTACTGTGTGCAGTTCTGGTCTCCCATGTTTAAAAAAGATGAACTCAAACTGGAACGGGTACAGAGAAGGGCCACTAGGATGATCAGAGGAATGGAAAACCTGTCATATGAAAGGAGACTCGAGGAGCTCGGGTTGTTTAGCCTAACCAAACGAAGGCTGAGGGGGGATATGATTGCTCTCTTTAAATATATCAGAGGAATAAATACCAGGGAGGGAGAGGAATTATTTCAGCTCAGTACTAATGTGGACACGAGAACAAATGGATATAAACTGGCCATGGGGAAGTTTAGGCTTGAAATTAGATGAAGGTTTCTGACCGTCAGAGGGGTGAAATATTGGAACAGCCTTCCGAGGGAAACGGTGGGGGCGAAGGACCTGTCTGGTTTTAAGATTAAGCTAGATAAGTTTATGGAGGGAATGGTTTAATGGGATAACATGATTTTAGTCAAATGAACAGCGTGCCATCGCTGGTAAATAGTATCAATGGCCAATGAGGGTCTGGCTGGAGAATCTTGCCTACATGCTCGGGGTTCTACTGATCACCATATTTGGGGTCGGGAAGGAATTTTCCTCCAGGGTAGACTGGCAGAGGCCGTGGAGGTTTTTCGCCTTCCTCCGCAGATTGGGGCAGGGGTCACTAGCTGGAGGATTCTCTGCTACTTGAAGTCTCTAAACCACAGGATTTGGGGACTTCAACAGCAGAGTCAAGGGAAGGGGTTGGGACGGCTTTGTGGTCTGCATCATGCGGGAGGTCAGACTAGATGATCATAATGGTCCCTTCTGACCTTAAAGTCTATGAGTTACAGAAGAGAAAGGAAGGGGGAGGGAGGTGGAAGCAGCTGGGAGGGTTGTTAGTCTGTTATAGATTGTTGCAATAAGCCATACATTTAGTATCTCTATTCAGTCCATGCTTTTTAGTGTCTAACAAAGTTAGGAATTTAAAGTTCCCAGGCTCATCTTTTGAAAGTGTTGTGGAGGTTTCCTTTGAGGATGAGAATGATAGATCTGATATAGAGTGATCAATTTCTGAAAAATGTTTACCCACAGGTGATATGGTTTTGTCTTATGTTCCTGTGTGCATTCATTCAAGAATGTAATGATTGTCTGGTTTCATCCACATAGTTGTTGTTGGGGCAATTAGGGCTCTGGATAAGGTACACCATATGTTGTGATAGGCATGTGTAGGATACATGGATCTTGAAAGGTGTGTTGTGGGAGGTGTTGATCATCGTAGCAGTGGAAATATGTTTGCAGGTTTTGCATCTGTTGTTCTAGCAGGGTTTGGTGCCATTTTGAGTTGGTGTGTCCTGGTCTGTGGGGAGCTTGCTTTTGATGATGTGGCTGGCAAGATTGGTGGTTGTTTGAAGGCCAGAAGAGGGGGTTCAGGAAAGATTTTTCAGTATGGGGTCTCCTTGAGTATGGGTTGTAGTTTGGTGATATCCTGTACGTGTTCCAGTGTGGGGTGGTAAGTGACAACTAGGGGTGAGTGATCAGAAGGAGTTTTATTTCTGTACTGAAGCAAGTTCTCTTGGGGTATATGGGTGGCCAGTTCCATGATGTCATCTACTTCTCTGGTGGAGTGTCCTTGTTTGGTGAAGATGATGTTGAGTGTATCAAGGTGTATTTCCCGGACTTTCTTTGTGTGTTTGGGGTGGTTACTGGATCTGTGAAAATAGGTGTGGTGATCTGTGGGTTTCTTGTGTATATAGTTGGGTGTCGAGTTCCATTGTTGAAGCTGATCATGGTGTCCAGGAAATTTATTCCCCTTTGGAATCACAGGAAGTTGATGCTAGTGTGGTAGTGTTCCAGATATTCTGCTGACAGTCAGAATACAACTGAGGGGGGAGAGGGGTGAAATGTTGTATGTATAGAGCAATATACTAGGAGACAAGAATTCTTGATTCTATTACAGTTTTTGCCATACATTTCTCGTGTCACCCTAAACTAGTCAACTTCCATTACTACATCCATAAAATGGCGATAATGAGTCTTGTCTAACTCATTAGTGTTTGTAAAGTGTTTTTTTTTTTTAAAGATTAATTACTCATCCCTAGAGCTTGTCCCTGCAGAACAGAGGTGCTGTAGCATAGGTGTTAAGGTGCTCACAAGATAATACCGTCCAATAAGTGAAGTTTCAGAAGTAAGTGGGAGGGGCAGGGGGATGCTTGTTTATAAAAATGGTAATTTCTGTTTTTTAGAAACAGAACTCCACAGTGGGGTAAAGAAGAAGGATGGCTCAGTGGGTGGAGTGCTAGACTGAGATGAAGGTTCCTGTAGGATGCTGGAAGAGTCTCGGGGCCAATTTTAAATCTTAAATGGATCTATCCTCATAGCAAAATAGGGGAAGTATTATTGTCCCACTTTTACAGATGGGAACTTATGCACAGAAGGTCAGATTTTTAAAGGAATTTAGGCACCTAAAACAGCAGAGATTTTCAGAAGTGCCTTAAATTAATGGGATTTAATGCAGCTTGAGACACGTAAATGCCTTTAAAAATCTGTCCCTCAGTGACAAAGTTCCCATCTGTAAAAAGAAGGATGATAGTACTTCCCCCTCACAAGGATGGTTGAGGATAGTTCCATTAAAGATTGTGGGGGCTTCACACAATCGTGATGGAGGACATAAGTTTTCACTCATAAAGAAGTGAGGTTTTTTACCCACAGAAACTTATGCCCAAATAAATCTGTTAGTCTTTAAGGTGCCACAGGACTCCTTGTTGGTTTTTTGGAGGCCATAAGTATCTAAAATAGATAATATTTCCCAAGGTAACATTTTCAAAAGTGCTTAAATGACTTTGGCACCTAAGCCCATTGACTTTCAATAAAATTTCAGCACTAAGTCACTTAAGCACTTTTGACAAATGTTACCAACTATACTGGTTGTAGTCTTCATTTTCATATTCAATTCAATGAAATCCTTCTATTTTTACTTGAAACTGCCATACAATTTGCAGTTTGCCATGGAATTCATCACCTGAGTGCCCCAGAAACATGGGTCTGGTCCTGCAGAATTTGTCCAGTGTGTAGCAGAGTACACAGGGCACTGAACTCCAGTAATGCAGGTCAGTGGAAACTCACGTTGATGCTCTTCATCATTCTACTGAACAGCTGCAAATACTAAATTGAAATGAACATATCAATTATTCATGAATTCAGGGTTACGAATGTTCCTTGTAAAACATTGATTAGATGTAAATATTTAATAGCTGCACTGAGAAACACATTATTTAGAAAGGTAAACTACAGTTGGATGAATAAACACCAATGTCTATATAAAGGGCTCACAATTAAATGATAGTAGGAAGTATTTTCACAAGGATGGATGATAGGACCAACCAGATGGTTGGGAAGATTGGTTGGTTGATTTATTATGATCATAAGTTTATCATGCATCTCAGATTCAAGTCATTTAACTAAATGTACATGTTTGAAGTGTTTCTATCTATATCTGGTATTTTCAATACTCTATTACTTCCAGTTTGTTTCAAGTATATTTTGAACTCCTTTGATTTTGATACTTACGTAAACCTTCTGCCAGGTGGAGTTGGCAGCAACCAGGGCTGGGTTCAATATCTGGGGGTTCCTTTTCAACAATACAATGCAGAACCGGCTTGAGCCTCCACCCAATAACCTGGGGAAATTACACACAAACCCATGGGCGCCTCTGAGAGGCAATTCTTCCCCTCTCACTAGTACAGCATCTGAGTGTAGGAAAGAAACTTTTAATGAAAGGAGGGAAGTCACTCCACGTTAGTTAGGGAAATGCCATAAGCAGGATTCATAAACATAAAATTGTGAGCAGGACACCCACCCTAGAGCGAGTGGGGCAGAGTCTTCTGCCTCATGTTCTTGAGTTCTACAACCAAAAGTTCCTTTATCATACCCAACTCACAGGGGTTATCCTTAGTCAGGGAGGACCCAGGGTTCAGAGGTGCATCTGTGTGAGGTCACCTCCCACCAGGAGGTGAGAGGGAAGAAGGCACCTTGCTTGCTCCACCATTTGAGCACTTGCTCTGGCTGGTCACCCTGCCGGCCACTCGCTGCTCTGCCAGCGGCCCTTGACAGCTGCCATTTCACTTTGCCGGCCCCCTTCTCCAGCTGCTGTTCCACTGGTCGCCCTGCCAGCTGTCCCCACCCCTTCTTACTTTCACAGTGGTCTGCATCCAAGCCCCTGGCTTAACAAGTTCATTTCAGCTGAAGGGGACCCTCTCAATCAAGACAGGCTAAGCACAGTTCTGCTCCCCTATATTCATACAATAAAGATAACATTTCACTATTTCTGCATTCAGTACTAAAGTGATTTGTAACCCAACACCAGCCAAAGTTTATCATTTTGGGCAACACAGCTCTGTCTGCTGGATATCTAGGCAGAATAGGTGTGTTCATGTAAATATAGTCTGCTCCTGAAGTCTTTTCCCCTCCCCAGCTAGCTGTCAGGGGAGAGCTCTTTCAGACCCTGCTTACACTTAAGGTCAACTTAACTTTCATTTAACAGCGTGTAACAGAGGCAACACATAGGCTTTGAGGCATTTTCAAAGGTGCTTCAATCCAGCCTTTAATTTTACATGTGGGATTTCACGGAAATAAGTGATAGATTTATATGTAATCAAGTTAGTTGGATGTATAAATTCTACAATTTGCCCCCATACCAGATTGACAGATATGGCTCACAAGTGATTGCAGGTGCAAGATTAGGCCGTTATCCTGCAAACATTTATGTATGGATTTATCTTTAAACACAAGTAATCCCACTGAATTCAATGAAATTATGCACATATGCAAACAATTACCACCCTCACTTAACCTTACAAGTTCAGGGTCTTAGAGGCTAGGCTGAAGTTCCTTTGAAAAATTTCACCATGAGACAAGGCCAACAGTTCTTGAAATATATTGTGAAGATATGCAGGTGTATAAATTCAGATGCACTCTATGTGCTAAGCAGAAATTTCCACTATTAGATTTTTTTAAAAAAACTTTGTTTATTCTATCCACTCTCCAGATTTGGTTACCCGAGACAGAGGATGCTAAGAAACTGATGATATGCAGCAATTTTAGAGGCTTTAAGCTAGATATGCCAAAGAACTTGGGCACTTAACTGCCACTTTAGGCACCTAAATCTATAGGCAACCTATAGGCACTACTGAGATCCTCAAAACCCCACTCATCCGCTGCCTAATCTTGTAGGAGTCTAAATTCCTTAGGCACTTACCTTTCCACCAGTGGGTAGGCACAAGACAGCCTAAATCCTGAAGCTGCCATGTTGCTCAGTGTCCTAGTTTATTTATGCCAAAGCCCCAGCAGAATTCACTAGCTAGGGATACCTTGCCCCATCTCCAATTTCATAAGTGAGGCCAGAGCATGCTTCCCAGATCACACCTCACCCAAAAGAGCCAGGGGTGAGGAGAGAGAAAGAGACTGTGATTATAATCAATAGCAGGGCACTCGCTTAGAAGGTGGGTCTCAAGCTCTCCTGCTGGAGCTCTTTCACTTTCAATAAATAATTAAATATTAATTGAGCCTGGTGACTAGGGCACTCACCTGGGATAAGGAAGACCTGCATTCAAGTTTCTGTTCCAAATTAGGTAGAATGGGGATTTGAAAACAGGTCTCCCACCTGTGCCTGGCTATTGGCTATAATGGGCATGGGTGGGTGTGTCTTTCTCTGTCTCAAGGGCTGATCTGGCATAGGCATCTACATCCAGAAGGGGTTTCATAGTTGTGAATCGCAAATGGAGGGAGAAGCTTCCAGAGTCAGGTGCCTTACTGCCTTTGAGGGGCAGGATTTAGTCACCACCCTTCTCCTCAGCATTTTCTATTGGCTAGCTTAGGCAGCTCCCTATTCAGTGTCCTGGCTTCTGTGAATCCCATTCTTAGGTGCTTAGGTTCCCCATGCACTGTACAGGGAGACTTAAGTGCCTAACTCAGGGCCTTGAATTCCACTGGGCAGCAGGAGGATTAAGAGTTGGGCCCACCTAAGTCCCTTTGTGTCAGAACTCAGAGCTTTATGATCATGCTAATTTTTTTCAGATGGCTAGCTTCAAGACAGAAAAATGGCTAGTAATGGATTAAAATATTTGTTATAGTAGTTACTGCCTCCAATTTGCTGCTGTGGCACAGTTCTACAGTAAGTATATGATCCAACACCCATTGAAGTCAATAGGAAGACTCATTTAATCAGGCCCTAAATAAATCCCTTAAAGAATGAGCATTTTGTCTATTATTGACAGAATCAATAGTTACATTGCAGAGCAGGAAAGTAGTAAATAATGACTGGCAGTGGAAAAAAATGCAATGGACTTTAAACAGAAATAGCATAAAATCTTACATCAGATTTTTAGGTCTGTCTCTCTGCTACTTGCACTTTATACCTGTGTTGAGAGTTTAAAATTGCTGTAACATACTGCCACTGATGGAAGTGGAGAATTTTGATTTGGTAGCATTTAAACCCACTTTACACAGATGTAAGTGACTATACAAGATACATGGCACTGAATAAACAGGCTCTTCATAACTCTTTTGTGTTTTTAACTTATTAGTAAACATTGGTGTTGTGGAAATTTCCTTTTAAAAATATGATAATTCAGAAAAAATGGGAACCCAGTTCTCAATCTGAAAGATAAAATGTTTTTTATCAAAGCCACAATATATAGTTGTAAAGAGCTGATGAGGAAGTTGCTATAAGAAATTTCAAAAATAAATGGGACAATATGGAGAACAAGAGCAGGTAGAGAAATATAATACTGAGAGTGTTAGAAGGTCTCAGAGCTCTCTAATTGAATAAAGTTCTAACTATTTTCAATTCAAGTGACATAGGGGCTGATCCAAATCCCAGAGAAGTCAGTCTGATAAGAATATTAGATACTTAACACAGTTAATAACAAGGGGAAGCCAGAATAGGGTAAGAACATGTTTTAGAATATTTAGATAAGTTAGATGTAGTGAAGTTGACAGGTCTTAATGAAATTCATCCTGGAGGTACTTAAGGAACTAGCTCAAGCAATGTCAGAACTCTTAGTAATTATCTTTGAGAACTCATGGAAGATGGGTGAGGTCTTTGAGGACTGGAGAAGGGCAAACATAGTATCAGTCTTTTAAAAAGGGGAACAGGACCCAGGGAATTATAGACCAGTCAGCCTAACTTTGCTACTTGAGAAGATACTGGAACAGATTATTAAACAATCAGTTTGTAAGTACCTAGAGGATCATAGAGTAGTGAATATGGATTTGTCAAGAATCAATCATTCCAGGACAACCTGGTTTTCTTCTTTGACAAGATTACTGGCCTAGTAGATCAAGATAGAGGCTTTTGATACAGTTCTACATGACATTTTCATAAGCAAATTAGGGAAATGTGTTCTAGATGAAACTACTATAAAGTGAGTGTACAACTGCTTGAAAGACCATAGCCAGAAAGTAGTCATCAATGGTTCACTGTCAAACTGGGAGGAGTAGCTAATGGGGGATTCCTCAGTGGTCAGTAGTGGATCTGTTGCTATTCAATATTTTCATTAATGACTTGGATAATGGAATGAAGAGTATGCTTACAAAGTCTGCAGATGACTCCAAACTGATAGGGGTTGCAAGTACTTTAGAGGACAGAATTACAATTCAAAACGACCTTGACAAACTGGAGGATTTATCTGAAATCAACAAGATGAAATTCAATAAAGATAAGTGCAAAGTACTTTATTTAGGAATGAAATATCAAATGCATGAACATAAAATGGGTAGTAACTGACCTGTACTTCAGGAAAGGATTTGAGGGTTATAGTGAATCACAAATTGAATATGAGCTAACAATGTAATGCAGCTACCAAAAGAAGGTGATAATTATTATGAGGTATACTAACAGGAAATTTGTATGTAAGACATAGGAGGTAATTATTCCACTCTATGCAGCAGAGATGAGGCCTCAGCTTGAGTAGTATGTCCAGCTTTGGGTACCACACTTCAAGAAAGATGTGGGCAAACTGGAGAGTCCAGGAGAGCAACAAAAGTGATTAAAAAGTCTAAAAAACCTGAGCAGGAGCAAAAGTTTTTTTAAAAAAGGGGGCATGTTAAGACTTGAATAAAGACAAGGAGGGACCAGATAACAGTCTTCAAATATATTAATGGTTGTTATAAAGAGGTTGGTGGTCAATTGTTCTCCATGTCCACTGAAGGTAGGCAAGAAGTAATCAGCTCATCTGCAGCAAGGTAGATTAGGTTTGATATTAGGAAATCCATTCTAACTATAAGGATAGTTTAATCTCTGGAATGGGGATTCCACAGCCTCCCTTGGAAGCCTATCATTTGGAGGTTTTTAAGAACAGGTTATACTTGGCTGTACTTCAACGCAGGGGACTAGATGACCTCTCAAGGTCCCTTCCAGCCCTACAATATTATGGATCTGAGTGAATCATATTTTGGACTCCTTTAACAATTTCAAATGAAACAACCTCCTTGCTTATTCTCAGGCCAGAAGAGATTATTGTAATTGAGAGTTTGTTGTAAATTGAAAGTGATTTTTAGTTATTCAAAATATAACAGATCTAACATTTAATTTCATAAATGTTATAACAATTTCTTTGCTGTCACAACTCAAAACTGGCTTGCTTTTAAAAATTGTATTTGGCTAGATTTACTCCTTCCTGGGCTCTTGTGCATGGGATATATTTTAAAAGACCATCAGACTTTATAACTTTATTATTAGCTAACCAAATTTAGTTTTCTTGGAAGACTAGATGCATGAGAAGTTTGTAGTTAAAAAGTAACCATTTCTGAGTAAAGGTTTTTCCTCCATCCCCCAAACTATTTTAAAAAAGAAAGTCAAATACACAGTTCAGAAAGTGAATGTAACTCGTGTGGCTTGTTCTATTTTCCTCTGACGTCTCAAAAGAGGTCTTTTCTGGTAGGAGAAATTTCAGGCCAAAATAAGTTTTGTCTTAACTTAGAAAGATAACTGTGTGTATGCAAAGAAGGGCTTACAATACAAGCCATTTTGCAGTCTTGGAAGGGGAGTCATGACTGTGAAGCAATGTATTATGAGCAGTGAAGAAATAAAAAAGAATAATTTTTGCTCTCTTGAAGACAAAGACATTTCAGAAAAAAAGACTGTAAGGGTCTGTCTACACTCCAATTCAGAGGTATAATTGCAGTTTGTGTAGACATACCCAAACTAGCTTTAATCTAGCAAGTGTAAGTTCTTTATTCCTCAAGCAAGAAATTCTAAAGGTGCCCCACTTTTACCATGTAGCTTGCAATATATAAACAGTAATGTGAATCATGACAGATAACCATAAAACATGAAGGCATGACATGATTTCAGATTTAAACAAGGCTAATGTCTGATATGTTGAGAATAAATACTGTATTCCAGCCTACGTCCGGCCTTTCTTGTTATGAAGGTTTGACTCAAGTACAAGATACCAATTCAGAGCTGACATCTGCAACTAAGCTTTTGCAAGAGGCATGCCTTTAATCGATCATACATTATTTGTGGTTTAGTCTTGGGTGTGTAACAATGCGGTTCTGGCGGGACCCAACTGAGAGTGCCAATTTTGGACAAATTGCTCAAACCGGGCAGTTACAGCCCAAGGCTGGGGTTTTTCCACCGCTAAGGCAAACCAAACCAGCTAGACAAAGAGGACTTTGGTCTCACCCCACTGGCTAACCACGAGTCACACAAGCAATTTCCTTAGACACTCCAGTTTCCCAGTATCACCACCAGTGCCACTCATCATGGGGACAAATGGTTATGAAAACCAATACCCCAGTAAAAGAAAAAAGGTTCTCCTGATCCCACAGGACCAAGCCTCAGGCCCAGATCAATATACAAATCAGATCTTACCCACAAATCACGCGGTTGCCAATCCTTTAGAATCTAAAACCTAAAGGTTTATTCATAAAAGGAAAAAGATAGAGATGAGCGCTAGAATTGGTTAAATGGAATCAATTACATACAGTAATGGCAAAGTTCTTGGTTTAGGCTTGTAGCAGCGATGAAATAAACTGCAGGTTCAAATCAAGTCTCTGGATTACATCCCCAGCTGGGATGGGTCCTCAGTCCTTTGTTCAGAGCTTTAGTTTGTAGCGAAGTCCCTCCAGAGGTAAGAAGCAGGATTGAAGACAAAATGGAGATGAGGCATCAGCCTTTTATAGTCTTTTCCAGGTGTAAGAACACCTCTTTGTTCTTACTGTGGAAAATTACAGCAAAATGGAGTCTGGAGTCACATGGGCAAGTTCCTGCATACTTTGCTGAGTTACAAGGCGTATCTGCCTTCTCTCCATGGGTCAATTGTATAGCTGATGGTCCTTAATGGGCCATCAAGCAGGCTAGGCAGAGCTAACACCAACTTGTCAGGGATGTCTCCCAGAAGCATAGCATAAGTTTGAAAAACAGACAGTATAGAGCCAATATTCATAACTTCAACTACAAAACTGATACACACATATAGACAGCATAATCATAACCAGTAAACCATAACCTTGTCCATTTGACCCCCTTTATACACGATCTGGGTGCCACTACAGGACCTTGGTTGCAACAATGATCTATATGGTCCCAGTTTATGTCAATAACATCACACCTGGGTTGAGAGGTTGTGTAATTGTTCAAAAAGCCTCTCCAGTTACTGAAAAATGGACAGGTCACTCTACTGCCAGACCTTTTCCTGGTATTCCTGTTTTTAATATACATTCTCCTGAGCGGTCTGTTCTTTATCTTCACAGGTTCCCATCCCTGTCATGGCCCCCTGGAGTCACCTGTTTAGCTATGTCCACAAAAGGATTTTATTCTGGCCCAAAAGCTTGCTGCACTGACACTTCTCCCCCTGGCCATGAGATCCAGGATCTTAGCACAGCTCTGAGCAGCTGCTCCAGGCATGTTGGAATATTATTGCAGCAATGCTGATCTATTCAAATGTGGCAAATTCTGGCCCTGTGCCAGCTTTTAAATGGGGGAGGGGCCATCCAGTCAATTTCACCATAGAGCAGGGAAGGGAACACATGCATCAAGAACAGTCACCCACAAAGCAGTGTGGCATAGCCATTGGAGTGCTGACAAAATAGTGCACAGTGGTATTGTGTGCACACAAACAATAGACCAAACTAATGCAATTCAAAGCAGTTCATTTTGCAAGAGGACCCTAGAGTTTGCAATAAATGCAGTTAGTGCACTATAATGAATTGTGCTGTGTGTATGCAAGACTTTTCAAACCAGATTAATTTTACTTAATCCAATTTAAAAACCCCGTGTAGACAGGCCGTCAACATTGCAGCTAACAGCTGGAAAAGTAGAAGTTTGGGGGGGGAGGGAAGAAAGAGAATGGAAAATAAGTTGACCAAACTTTTTCAAATCTCTGAAAGTAACATTTTGCAGTTTCAATTATCAAAATACTATAAGTCATTCATTAATGGATCATCATAACTCCCCCCTAGCACAGGTTAGAGTTGCCAGTTGTGGGTTGTCAGAGGTACTGACTGGACACTAACAGTCTGGTTATCATGGGTGTGGGGGAAAGTGGCAGCTTGTTGCCCGGTCCTGAAGTGGCCACTACCATGGCAGCATGCATGCACTGGTTTGGGGGCACGGTTTTCAGGGCTGCAGTGCAGGACAGAGTGCAGGGGTCCCATGATGAATGGGATAAGGGACTCCCAGCAGGCATGGAATGGTCCCCAGGAGGGAAGGAATGCAAGCTGAACTTTCAGGCAGCTCTGGCACAAGGAGGGCTTGAGTAGGTGGAGAAGGGGGCTGCTGGACAGGCTGTGCAGAGAGAGGTGGGGGGCTGCCATGCAGGAGGGTCATGTCATAGCTCACCCAGCGGGGCAGCCTGGATGCTCCCATGTAGCCGCAGCACTTTTCTGACCTGCACTCCCAGGTGGCCTGCTGGAGCTGGGGTTTGCAAGTCCCTTGGGGCTGCCCACATGGGAGGAGAGCAGGGAGAGATGGGGAGAGAGGAATGAGTGGAGGTGGGGCCTCGAGGGAAGAGGAGGAGCAGGGGAGATTGGAAAGTTGGCCACCCTAGCACAGATCTTCAGGCAGGGACGGCTCCAGGCACCAGCTGAGCAAGCTGGTGCTTGGGGTGGCAGATTGTTTGAGGCGGCATTCTGCCCAATCCCAATCCGCTTTTTTTGTTGTTGTTGTTCTGCTACGGCCGCCCTGAGGGTGAAAATGTGTTCATTTCCAACTGAGGGGTTTGAAATAGGAGAGACTTGTTTAGAAAGATGTGGAGAACCTGGATTGATGTCTGGTCCCTCTCAGTCCCGAGAGCGAACGCACTCCCAAACAAAGAACACAAACAAAAGCCTTCCCCTCCCCCCAAGATTTGAAAGTATCTTGTCCCCTTATTGGTCCTTTAGGTCAGATGCCAGCCAGGTTACCTGAGCTTCTTAACCCTTTACAGGGAAAAGGATTTTGGAGTCTCTGGCCAGGAGGGATTTTATAGTACTGTACACAGGACAGCTGTTACCCTTCCCTTTATAGTTATAACACGCTCCCCAAATCACAGATAGTGTTGGACGTTCGGTTCCACACTGGCTGTGATTTCTTCCTGGAGTTCTAGGAGAAAACAGAGTTAATAAGACACATGTACCTTTAGACATACTACTGATTATATAAAAACTAACAATATGTTTCATTCCAAGAACAATTGTTAACCAGTTAACTCTGGGAAACTTTCCCGGGAGAGTGCATCAGCCACTTTGTTAGAAGCTCCCGAAATGTGTTGTATTTCAAAATCAAAATCTTGGAGAGCTAAACTCCACCGAAGAAGTTTTTTGTTATTTCCTTTGGCGGTATGAAGCCACTGTAGCGCAGCATGGTCTGTTTGTAGTTGGAAACGCCGTCCCCAAACACATGGGCGTAGCTTTTCCAGCGCATACACAATGGCGTAGCATTCCTTTTCGCTGATTGACCAGTGGCTTTCCCTCTCAGACAGTTTCTTGCTGAGAAACACGACAGGATGGAATTCTTGATCCGGTCATTCCTGCATTAACACTGCTCCCACGCCTCGCTCGGACGCATCTGTGGTTACTAGGAACGGTTTGTCGAAGTCTGGGGCTCTTAGCACAGGGTCAGACATGAGTGTTGCCTTAAGCTGGTTAAAGGCCTTTTGACACTCATCAGTCCACTGAACTGCATTTGGCTGTTTCTTTCTGGTTAAGTCTGTCAGCGGGGCGGCGATTTGACTGTAGTGGGGTACAAATCGCCTATAATATCCAGCCAAGCCTAAGAAGGATTGGACCTGTTTCTTAGACTTTGGAACCGGCCACTTTTGGATAGCATCCACTTTGGCCTGTAGGGGATCTATAGTTCCTCGACCCATCTGGTGCCCCAGGTAAGTTACTCTGTTTTGGCCTATTTGACACTTTTTAGCCTTAACAGTTAGTCCTGCCTGCTGAATGCACTCGAAGACTTTTTTTCCAGGTGCTCCAGGTGCTCTGCCCATGAATCAGAAAAAATGGCCACATCATCGAGGTAGGCAACTGCAGATTCTCCCAATGCTGCTAGGAGACCATCTACAAGCCTTTGGAAGGTGGTGGGTGCATTTCGCAACCCGAAAGGGAGTACATTGAATTCATACACCCCTGCCTGGGTGACAAAGGCTGACCTTTCCTTAGCGGGTTCATCTAGTGGTACTTGCCAGTACCCCTTGGTTAAGTCTAAAGTAGAGATGAATTGGGCATGTCCCAATTTCTCCAATAGCTCATCTGTGCGTGGCATTGGATAGTTGTCAGGACGAGTTACAGCATTTAGCTTACGGTAGTCCATGCAAAAGTGTATTTCCCCATCTGGTTTGGGAACTAGAACCACTGGAGATGCCCATGCACTATTAGAGGGGCGGATTATACCCATCTGTAGCATGTCCTGGATCTCCCTTTGTATAGCAGTTTTGGCATGAGGTGACTCCCGGTAGGGTAGGGTTCTAATTGGGTGAGCATTACCTGTGTCAATGGAGTGGTATGCCCATTCGGTCCGTCCTGGAGTGGCTGAGAAAATTGGTGCAAAGCTTGTGCACAGCTCCTTGATCTGCTGTCGCTGCAGACATCCAAGGGTCGTGGAGAGGTTCACCTCTTCTACACCACCATCCTTTTTTCCTTCGTAGTAGACACCTTCAGGCCACTCCGCCTCATCTGTTTCCTGGGCTGTAAACTGGCAAACGTTTAATTCTCTGGAATAAAAGGGCTTAAGAGAATTAACATGGTATACCTTAGGTTTTATGTTGGAGGTGGGAGAGGCTATGAGATAGTTAACAGCTCCTAGGCGCTCCTGGACCGTGAATGGTCCTTCCCATGACGCTTCCATTTTATGGGCCTGGAGCGCCTTTAAGACCATGACTTGGTCTCCTACTTTGAAGGACCATTCTCTGGAATGTTTATCGTACCAGGCCTTTTGCTCTTCCTGAGCATTCTTTAGGTTTTCTTTAGCAAGGGCTAAAGAGTGTCGGAGGGTGCTTTGTAGGTTGCTTACAAAGTCTAGAATGTTAGTTCCTGGAGAAGGCGTAAACCCCTCCCATTGCTGATTAACCAACTGTAATGGCCCCTTAACCTCGCGGCCATACACAAGTTCAAATGGTGAAAACCCTAAACTGGGATGTGGTACAGCCCTGTAGGCGAAAAGCAACTGCTGCAACACTAGGTCCCAATTACTGGAGTGTTCATTTACGAATTTACGTATCATGGCCCCCAAAGTTCAATTAAACCTCTCCACCAGGCCATTGGTTTCATGGTGGTAAGGGGTGGCAACCAAGTGATTCACCCCATGAGCTTCCCACAGGTTTTCCATGGTCCCTGCTAGGAAATTAGTTCCCGAATCTGTAAGGATGTCGGAGGGCCAACCTACCCTGGCAAAAATGTCTGCTAATGCCTGGCACACACTTTTAGCCCTGGTGTTGCTTAAGGGTACTGCTTCCGGCCATCGGGTAGCAAAATCCATGAAAGTCAGTACGTACTGCTTTCCTCTGGGTGTCTTCTTTGGGAAAGGACCCAGAATCCACAGCTACTCGCTGAAATGGGACCTCAATTATGGGTAGTGGCTGGAAAGGGGCTTTAACCTGGTCTTGGGGCTTTCCCACTCGTTGGCACACCTCACAAGACCAGACATAATTAGCAACGTCCTTGCCCATTCCCTCCCAGTGGAAGGACTTCCCCAACCGGTCTTTGGTTCTGTTCACCCCAGAATGGCCACTGGGATGATCCTGGGCTAAGCTCAAGAGCTTTACCCGATACTTAGTGGGAACTACCAACTGTCTTTGAGGATGCCAATCTTCCTGGTGCCCACCAGAAAGAGTCTCCTTGTATAAAAGTCCTTGTTCTACAACAAACCGGGATCGGTTAGAAGAGCTGAGAGGCGGTGGGGTGCTCTGTGCTGCCGCCCAAGCTTTCTGAAGGTTGTCATCTGCTTCCTGCTCGGCCTGGAACTGTTCCCTTGATGCTGGAGACATCAGTTCCTCCTTGAACTCTGGACTGGGGCTTGGTCTCTCTGGAAGCGATGCAGGTGCTGGGGCTGTTTCCATTGACTGTGATCCGCTGTCCGCTGGTACCACTATGTGGTATCTCAGGCTCTGGCAGTGAGCCTTTATATGTCCCAGTTCGTTACATTTAAAACATCGCCCTGCTAAGGTATCACCGGGGCGATGTTGGTTGGTGGAGACTGGTGTGGTGGGGTGAGAAGGCATCTGGGGTTTCCCTTGGGATGTGGGTGGGGCCTTGGGTTGTCCCCGGTAGTAAGGTTTTGTTTCTGCTTGCCCCTTCTGATATTCGCTCCAACTGCTACTAGTTTTTTTCTTTTCTGCCACCTCCACCCATTTGGCCCCAATCTCCCCTGCCTCAGTTACAGTTTTGGGCTTCCTATCTAGGATGTACCTTTCTATTTCCTCAGGAACACCCTCTAAAAACTGCTCCATTTGCATTAGGAAGGGCAACTCTTCCGTAGATTTAACATTTGCTCCTGATATCCAGGCATCCCAATTTTTCCCAATGTGGTAGGCATGTCGGGTAAATGACACATCGGGTTTCCACTTTAGGGCTCTGAACCGCCGACGGGCATGCTCAGGTGTTAACCCCATTCTGATTCTGGCCTTGTTTTTAAAAAGTCCATAACTGTTCATGTGTTCCTTAGACATTTCAGCCGCCACCTCTGCTAAGGGTCCACTGAGCTGCGACCTCAGCTCTACCATGTACTGGTCTGGAACGATGCTGTATCCAAGGCAGGCCCTTTCAAAATTTTCTGAGAAGGCCTCAGTATCATCGCCTGCCTTATAGGTGGGGAATTTTCTGGGATGGGAAGTGGTACCTGGAGAGGGGTTGTTAGGATTGGCTGGCGCATCCTGCTTAGCCTTTGCTACTTCCAGTTCATGCTTCCTTTCTTTTTCTCTCTCCTCCATCTCCTTTTCTTTCAGCTCCATAGTTCTCTTGTGAGCCTCCTCTTTGGCTTTTTCCAGCTCCATCTCTCTCTTGTGGGCCTCCTCTTTGGCTTTTTCCAGCTCCATCTCTCTTTCATGGGCCTCCTTTTTGGCTTTCTCTTCTCTTGCTCTTTGCTCTGTCTCGAGTTTTGTTAATTGAAGCAGTCTCTGATGTTTTCTTTCATTTTCTTCTGCTTCTAGTTTGGCCAGTTCTATTTTTTTAGCTACTTCTTTGGTATTCATTTTCCTGTTTCTTGTGCTGGGTCACCCCCTCTGCAGTTGACTGAAACTGGGAAGTTCTCAGCTCTGGCTGCTGCTGAGTTAACAGAGACTTTCTAACTAGCTACTCCCGAGGATGTAAAAAGAAAAAAAAAAAAAACAATTCAGCTTGTAAATTCCTTTTACCAGTCGTTTGCTAATTGAACCCTTCTCTTAACAAAGGACCTTGTTAAAAAAACTTAACACCTCTGCCTTCAGGCAAGGAGAGATAAGATATGCATCTATCTACCTCCAGCTCAGCTTTTCTAGCAGCTAGAAGGAAAAAAGATCTTACTGGCTTTTGGGTTTAAAATGATCCCACCGCTCTGCCACCATGTCAAGGCCGTATCCCCACTTTGAACTTTAGGGTACAAATGTAGGGGCCTGCATGAAAACTTCTAAGCTTAACTACCAGCTTAGCTCTGGTCCACTGCCACCATTTCCAATGGATTCCCTCCCTAGGAAGCCTTGAAAAACCTTCACCAATTCCCTGGTGAATACAGATCCAAACCCCTTGGATCTAAAACAAGGAGAAATTAACCATTCCCCTCCTTCCTCCCACCAACTCCTGGTGAATCAAGATCCAAACCCCTTGGATCTTAAAACAAGGAAAAATCAATCAGGTTCTTAAAAAGAAGGCTTTTAATTAAAGAAAAAGGTAAAAATCATCTCTGTATAATCAGGATGGAAATTAACCTTACAGGGTAATCAAACTTAAAGAGCTCAGAGGACTCCCCTCTAGTCTTAGGTTCAAAGTACAGCAAACAAAGATAAACACTCTAGTAAAAGGTACATTTACAAGTTGAGAAAACAAAGGAAAACTAACACACCTTGCCTGGCTATTTACTTACAAGTTTGAAATAGGAGAGACTTGTTTAGAAAGATGTGGAGAACCTGGATTGATGTCTGGTCCCTCTCAGTCCCGAGAGCGAACGCACTCCCAAACAAAGAACACAAACAAAAGCCTTCCCCCCCCCAAGATTTGAAAGTATCTTGTCCCCTTATTGGTCCTTTAGGTCAGATGCCAGCCAGGTTACCTGAGCTTCTTAACCCCCTTCTTATCCCTCGGGGGGAGGGATAGCTCAGTGGTTTGAGCATTGGCCTGCTAAACCCAGGGTTGTGAGTTCAATCCTTGAGGGGGCCACTTGGGAATCTGGGGCAAAATCAGTACTTGGTCCTGCTAGTGAAGGCAGGGGGCTGGACTCGATGACCTTTCAAGGTCCCTTCCAGTTCTAGGAGATGGGATATCTCCATTTTTTTTTTTTTTTTTTTACAGAGAAAAGGATTTTGGAGTCTCTGGCCAGGAGGGATTTTATAGTACTGTACACAGGACAGCTGTTACCCTTCCCTTTATAGTTATGACAGCTCCAGAGGCTGAAAAGTGATTTATTTTATACGCATCTGTGATATGTGACCAAAAATAAATAAATAAAAATGACTTATAGACAGGCTGCTTGTAGCTACTGTGGAATGGACAGATAAGACATTGATAAGCGTCACTGATTTTGTGTCTGTGTGAGTGAGAGCGAGGAATAAACCTAAAGCACAAGGCTTTTCTTTAAAGGCATTTTCAATAGAGAGTGTGTGTGATAGTTATGACTTTATTTTCTATAACAGATGAGCTGTAGCCAATTTGTCCGATAGAAATAAAAAATGTCTACAATTAATGATATCTGACCTTTTTCTGTCTGTTATGAGGTTGTTGGGGTTTTCCTTAGACATGATAGTAATAGCTCTCCACATGGAAGAAACTTCTCAAGAATGACCAGATTTTCATGGCCTTTATAATTTGAAGTTACACTCTTAACTGTTGAAACCACACAATGTTTGAACATGATATATAATACCTATGGCATTTTGCAGATGGATTCGCAGCCAATACCACAAATACATGTCTTTTTTTCACCCAGGCCTGTGGACCACCTGAATGGAGACTGTGGACCACTGGTGGTCCACGGACCACAGTTCGAGAACCTCTGCCCTAGGGCACAAGGAAAACAATGCTACAACCATGCTAACATTTGTGCGGAAAAACACATTCCAACACATATTCCAACTCAAACTTTGAAAATTAGTGATTTTGTTTTAGTTCACTGGCCATACCAAAAAAAAAAAAAAAAATTCACTTCAGATTGACCAGAAAAGAAAAATTTTCAAACTTTTCACTGAACTGAAAAATTGCGGGGGGTGGTGGGGTGGGGAATTGTTTGCTTTCGGTTGAACTAAATGTTTGGTTTGACTTGAAACAAAATGTTTCATTTTGGTTTTGAGATTTTAAAAACTTAAAAAAAAACCATTATACTTTGAAACAAAAATTCAGAACATTCCATTTGAAAAGGTTGAAATGAAATGTTATGCGTTTTTCTGAAAGAACTGGACTAATTCTACATGAATTCATGAACTATTTCGGTCAACCCAAATCTCCAATTTCTGGTGAAAAAAAGTTTTCCTTTAAATTTTACCGAGCTCTAATTCCAGCATAGTTGCTTGTAGAACCAGTTCAAATCATTATGAACATGGGCATCAAGAAGCAATCTTAATATATTTTTACTCATTAAGTCAGGATATCTATAAAAAAATAGAAACCACAGATCATTTTATTGTTTTGCTATCTGAATGCAAGAGTGAATATAAAACTGACAGAGGTAAAAGCTAAAGTGGATGATTATAAAAAAAATACACTTTTACTTGTAGATGATACTGTTTCTTGCATCTAGTTGACTGTTTATTTTCTGTTCTTTATTTTTAAGGCAAAAGACAACATTTTAAAACTTAGGTGCCTAAAGTTAGCAAACTTAAATGTGGCCTTACTTTCAGAGTTGGTTATCACCCACAGTTCCTATTTAGGTTCTTAACTTTAGGCAAAACATTCATTTAACAGATGGAGAGCTGAAGCAAAGAGAGTTTATGACCCATACTTTCAAAAGTTGTCACTGATTTTGCCTGCTTACATTTTGGGTGTCTAATGTCAAAAATGTTGGACATGCAAAAACTGAGGCACATGAAATTCATGGCCACTTCTGAAAGATTTAGCTTAAGTCACTCATGGTCACACAAGAAATCTGTAGCACTGCTGGAAATTACACTGATCTCCTGAGGACCAGCCTAGTGTCTTAACTTCTCCTGATGAGCAGTGGGATGATGTTGTTAAGAATGCCCAACTTCTTTTTGCTTTTCCTTTACAGGTTCCCTTTAAGGGTTCAACTCCCAATAACAATCTCATTTCACATTGATTCCATTAAAGAGATCCTGTCACCATTTAGGATATTCTGCATGACAACAAGACATAACCCCTAAATCCTGCATCTTGCACATTTTTGGGACAGCTGCATCAAACTACTAATATTTTTGATCTCTCCTATACCAAGTTTGAAAAACCCAACCTCTCAGAAGATTATGCAATACGATGTTCAAAGTTGAAAAAGGCCATTCAGCGTTGGTTAGTTAAGTCTTATGATGCATGTATGTCTGACCTTCATTACATTGTAAAGAAATCACTTCTGAAATAAGAGGATGAGTGGACTGAATCAGCAAAAGATCCACTATATCCTCTCTCCCACCTGCTTTGCCAGAATAATTTCTCCATAATGTTTAAACAAATGGGCCATTCACTAAAATCAGCATATGGGCATCTGAAATTATCTGCATGTAAAGATGGATAGTCATGGGCTGAGTATATATGGATCCAGGACATTTCATGTACATTGAATCCCAAACTATAAGCTTATAAAGGGTATCTGTGTTTTTAGGAAATATACAAATAGGAGGCTGGAATTAAAAGAATTTGTGGAACAAGAATTAAGAGCGAAAGGCAGCCTGTCTTCCAATAAATCATATCAGTAAGGAGAATCACATGCTCCTTCTCTATTCCTCCATCTGTCTGTTTGATAAAAGTTTGCAGTGCATGCTGCAGGTCTAATTCTACGCAGGGGCCCCATTCTCAGAACTTTGTGTAGCCTTGATTCTTACACTGAGAATTTTGGTTATTTTTCAATATAAAGTCAAGTCAGAACAGATATTTTCTTTCTAACATTTTCCAAGTAATCTTTTCCCCGAAGGTCATTACTCATCTCAAGGGTAAGCAAACTTAACATTGAATATAGGAGAAAGCAAGGTGAATTGGTCCGTGTACAAGCAACTCTGCAGAGCACTTTGCTTCTATTCACAAGACGTATATTAGAAGGATTTCCCTTTCTAGAGGCAAGAGAAGCATTTTTTTTAATTTCCTTGATGACTACTTCATCTGATTCCTCTTCAGTATAAAAAGTGTGTTAACAATGTGATTTTATGACAATCAAATAATTAGGAAAGCCAGACACCAGAGCCAAGATTTTTCCAAACCAAGAACCTAAAGTTAGTTATATGCTTAAATACACAGGAGCCTGTGTCCTAATCTTCAGATGACATGAGCACCCAGCAACCTCCATTTTAGTCATTTAATTAAGGTCATTTATTTAGGTGTTTAAATATATATTTAGGAGCCTAACTGAAGGCACCCGGTTTGGAAAACATTGGCTCAAATGAACTGTTGATATGGTCTATGTAAAATAGTGTTATACCTTCCCCCTCTACTAATCAGCAGTGCTTTTCCATCCCTGCTTTGCACAAACCCACCCCAGAAACAATCCTCATTCAATATACAGTACCTTCAGCAACTGAAATTGACTTATTTTATGTAAAAATGTAAATTATACAGCATCAACAAATGGTGTCACATAGGAAATTGAGGTTAACAACATTTTATAATGCATTCTTCTTGGGACTATCAGAAAATGGCAGCATGCCAGAAAAGAAGCTTGCCATTTCTAGACAAGGGGATCAGCTCATGCCAGCCACTCAAAACACACTTTCTGAGTTTCAGTAGAAGTGTGTAAAGTGCATGGAGGGCCAGATATTGTATAAAACAAAGAAAAGGCAAAAAATGACAAACCTCTCCAGCTTCTGGCAATAATGAGGATGACTATACCGTTGAAGTGCTGTACCAGATGGCAGAGGATATGATAAATGGTGATTTCTCAGTCAATCCTTGAGTAGAACTCACTTGTCCAAGCAATAGCTGTAAAAGCAGCACTTGACACATTAAAAAGCTGGGTTTAGTTTTTACTGTGCTTTCTTCTTGAAGCAGGAATTTGTTACTTTATTTAGAAATTATTATTCTAAAATAGAGTTAGCCAATAGCAAATTCCAGTGAGTAACACTGACCTGAACCAGTGGCTAAACTGAGAGCTGCATTAGTAAATGTACATCTTTCAAGGCCACTGGAACACTGCAGTAATTTTGGCCTAATTCTTTCAGAAAAATGTTCTGTAGCTTGTAACAGCCTATTGCTGCATATAGATGCAGACACCACATCAGTTCACTACATACAGTACATGCAACATCCAATATGTAGTACATTAATTTTGGTTTAAAAAAACCTAGGCTTCTGCAGTGTGAGCTAAAAGAGAATCTCCTTTATTGTTTCATTAAGATTAGAGTTTATATACTTTAAGTCCTTAGATCACTAGAGGGTGAAACCACTGCATACTGATAAATACTTAAAGTCTAACTCCTCCCAATATACTTCCATCTCTGATTTTGATACCAGGCTTCACCTTTTCCTTTGTTCTCAGTCCCCCGCCCCCCATGCCTGATAACTTCTATTTTCAAATTAATGCCCCATCCAATCCACTACCCCTGCCTCCTTGGATGGATTCTCTCACTTAATAAAACAGCCATTTGCTTGACCTTGTTTTTTACTGAAAAATGTGCCCGCTATGATCTGTGTTCTCTTTCTCTGGCCACCAGCTAGTATCATTCAACATAACTAACTCACCCCCACCACTCCACGAGGGCTTTCCACAACCTCCACTCTATCATCATCCATGAATTCTCTGTCATCCTCAGCCTCCCCCTTTCAGCTCTCTCATGCCCTTGTGCATTCTACTCAAACTCACCTTCACAGAGATGAATTATGAAATATTGGACAAAAAGCTGCTCACAATCAAAACTGCATTTGAAGAATGGTATCACTACACTGAGTCAGTTTGGCACCCAGTACAGATTTGTATTGACCATAAGAGCGTTGAGTACCTTCACAAGGCACAAGCATTGAACCAGAGGCAGTTAAAATGGGTCTTGTTATAATCTCAATTAGAGTTTAGGATTACCTACCACTTGTGAAACTGAAAAGCTAATACTCTACCACAAAAGAGGGAATACTACTGGGAAAACAAGGAATGTACCTCCTGAAGCCTATTAATTTTCCCACAGTTCAGCAAGACCTGCTCTCCCTTGTATGGTCTGCCTCAAAAGAAGACCTCAAAAGAAACACAGTCTATACTACTGGGGCTAATATGCACACTTCTGTGCAGGCTGAGATAACATACTTCGAGTGCCTATATGTCCCCCTTGGGTATCCCTAACTGGAGGTGCTATGGTTGTATCATGATGCTCAGATCACATTGTGTACTTTAAGAACTACCTCATGGTGCTCATTTTCTGTGGACCAAAGTCAAAGCTTATGTTGACTCCTGTGAGTGCTGTGCATGTAAGAAGACACCACAGACCAGACCCCTCAGCACCTTATTACCCCTGGAGACTCCAACTAGGTCTTGGTCCGCCATCAGCCTAGACTCCATTGTAGAATTCCCAGGATCCAGTGGTCACACAATAGTCTTAATGGTCATGAACTGCCTGACTAAAATGGCCAACATCATACCATGCAACCACCTGTCCTCTGCCAACCAGCTCCTGGTGCAAAATGTGGCTTGTCTCCACAGACTCCCAGATTACATAGTTTCAAACTGGGACCCACAGTTTCCCTCTTGCTTCAGGTGCAAAGCATTCAGGTTGCTGGATACTTGCATATCCACCTCTACACATACCACCAGCAAACATATAGACAAATTGAAAGGGTGACACAAGTACTGGAACAGTACTTTAGATGTTTTGTAAATTATTACCAGTATAATTAGCTCCTGCTCCTGCCAGATGCAGAGTTTTCATATATCAAGACTGACAATGCCTCTACAGGTCAGAGCCCCTTCTTCACTAATTATGAGTTCCACCCCCATTTTCACCTGGCACTATCAGCAGCCTCCCCCAACCAGTCAACATTGATTGGGTCCAACAGATCCATATCATTCAGAAGGAGCTCAGGAACTGCTGAGAAGACGTGAAGAAGGCCCACAAGAGACATGCAGACCGTTGTCAACAAGAAGCTCCAGCATGCACAGTAGGCCAGAAGGTGTGGCTCGCTGCCAAACATTTCCAAACCAGTCAGCCCTCCCAGAAATTGGATCACATGTTCCTGGGACCCTTCCTGCTATGCCAGCAGATCAACCTGGTTACTTTAAAATTACAGCTTCCCCAGTCTCTCAAAATACACACAGTTTTTCATGTTTCTCTTCTAAAGCCCTATACTGATAACCCCTTCCTTGACCGAACCACACCACGCATACACCAGTCAAAATCCTGGGGTCGTGAGGAGTATGAAATACATGCCATCATGTGATTGGGCCTGCACTACACTGGGATCTAAGGTGTTAATAGAGCCCTAGGCAGGCTGCACAGGAGGCATCCAATCAGAGGAGGACTGAAGGGAGCAGTCAAGCAGGGCCAAGCAGGCCCATATAAAAAGGTAGCTGCAGGGCAGAGGAGAGCAGTTCTCTGCTGGGACTGCAGGGAGGAAGGACTGTCTCTCTGGAGGGTTAAGAGAACTGCCAGCATCCTGGACAGAGCAGTGCTGCTAGCAGGGACCAGAGAAGCGAGAGACAGCTACTGGCTGGCTGCAGGGGTTTGCAGGCTGAGGCGCTGAGGCAAGGACATAGAGGATGCAGGGGCCACGAGGAAGTGGCCAGACATTTTGCTGCAGTAGCCACTAAGGGAAGTGGCTGAACAGTGGACTGCAGGTCCCCTGGAAGGGGGCAGCACAGTGTGTGGTATGGCCAGAGGGCTGTGTTGGTGAAGAGGATGTCACGGTCCTTGGAGAGACATGGGTTCTAGAGCAGGAGTGTGCAAACTTCGCTGGGCTGGACATTGTGTGCGGATGCCAGACTAGCACCTTCCAAAACAAGTCCTCTACTCTCAGCTCACCCCTGGTCAGAGATCCCATGGTGCTCAGAGGAAATGCTACAAAGACACACTGAAAGTGTATCTTAAGAAAACTGATGTGGACATCACAAGCTGGGAAGAGCAAGCCACCAACCAACCCCAATGGTGCCATATCCTCCATCAGGCAGTGGCCTGCTTCGAGCAGAAGTGCCTTGCCCTCAAAGCTGAAAAGAAAAAAATAACTCTTTCTCCCCTTCTTTCTCCCATCAGGTCTCTGGCCTGCCACAAAATGTCTGTACCTACTGTGGGCAGATTTGTGGTTCCCGGATCAGACTCCTGGGTCATCTCAGGACCCATATGTAAATTCGTGGTAGAGATCATCCTCAAATCAAGGGATTGCCAATCAATCAGAGTGGGTTACTGCTGGAAGAGCTCAACACTGTAGGAAGTACCATGAAGCAGGGCCTCAATAGTAGCCTCTGGCAGCACACTGATTGGCCCATGCTGTGGGCAACAAGAAAGCCTTCATGGGGATCTATCTGAGCAACTATGCAGACTGCCTGCTTGCCTCTGCTCCAGATCTCACCTTGCTATGGACCCTACACTCTGACTTCTGACCCTGGTTCATCCTTGAATTTTCTACTTGCCTGCTGTCTGCAACCTAGTACCTGACTTCTTGTATCCTGACCTAGTTTGACACTGACTCCACTACTTGCCTGCTGTCTGCAACTTGGTAACTGACCAGTGTACACAGGCCACCCATGGCCTGGTTCTCACACTGTTACTAGATGATTAGCTCAAGCAGCTTCAGCTATCAGCTCTATGCTGATAACTCTAAAAACTCTCTACCACTAAGCTGTCTTCTTCTATTCAGTCCCACATTTCAACCTGTCTCTTTGACATGTCATCTTGGATATATTGTCATAAATCTTAAACTGAACATGGCTAAAACTAAACTCCTTATCTTCCCCAAACTTTCACTTCTTCCTTTCTTTTCTAGAACTGTCAACACTATACATCTTTCCTGTCATTCAGACCTGCAAACTGGGGGTTATTTTTGGTCCTGCCTCCCCATTTTCCCACACGTTCAGTCCATTTTAAATCCTTCTTCTTATTCCTCTAAGTCTCCAAGATCTGTCAATTCTCCATCCCCGTGGCCAAATCCCCTGTTCAGATCCTCATTATAACCTACCTTGATTACAGTAATAATCTTTTCATTTCCTCCCCCCCCATCCCTGCCTCCCCTTCAATCTTTACATATATAAGGATTACAGTCAATAATCAACAGAAAAGGGGAAAATGTGTGAAGGAACCCACAGAATGCAGAAGTGACCTGGGAAGCAGACTAAAGGAGGCATCTGATTAAGTAGGATTTAACTACAGAGAACAGGTTTATTCATAGATCCATAGATTCCAAGGCAAGAAGGGACCTGTCAAGGCTGTCTCCCCACTTTGAACTTTAGGGTACAAATGTGGGGGCCTGCATGAAGACTTCTAAGCTTAACTACCAGCTTAGTTCTGGTCCGCTGCCACCATCCCAAAGCTAATTCCCTTCCCTGGGTAGCCTTCAGAGACTCTTCACCAATTCCCTGGTGAATACAGATCCAAACCCCTTGGATCTTAAAACAAGGAGAAATGAACCATCCCCCCTTCTTCCTCCCACCAACTCCTGGTGAATACAGATCCAACCCCCTGGAATCTAAAACAAGGAAAAATCAATCAGGTTCTTAAAAAGAAGGCTTTTAATTAAAGAAAAAGGTAAAAATCATCTCTGTAAAATCAGGATGGAAAATAACTTTACAGGGTAATCAAACTTAAAGAGCTCAGAGGACTCCCCTCTAGTCTTAGGTTCAAAGTACAGCAAACAAAGATAAACACTCTAGTAAAAGGTACATTTACAAGTTGAGAAAACAAAGTAAAACTAAGACGCCTTGCCTGGCTATTTACTTACAAGTTTGAAATAGGGGAGACTTGTTTAGAAAGATGTGGAGAACCTGGATTGATGTCTGGTCCCTCTCAGTCCCAAGAGTGAACGAACTCCCAAACAAAGAGCACAAACAAAAGCCTTTCCCCCCTCCCCCCCCGAAGATTTGAAAGTATCTTGTCCCCTTATTGGTCCTTTGGGTCAGATGCAGCCAGGTTACCTGAGCTTCTTAACCCTTTACAGGGAAAAGGATTTTGGAGTCTCTGGCCAGGAGGGATTTTATAGTACTGTACACAGGACAGCTGTTACACCCTTCCCTTTATAGTTATGACAGGACCATTTTGATAACCTAGTCTGACCTCCTGTATAACACAGGCCATAGAACTTCCTCAGAATAATTCCATACTTGCTTTCTCTCTGGCCCAATGATTCTGTCATTATTTAATCCACAGTGGAACAGCTTCAACAGGAGAGACTCAGGGCTACTACTGGTTAAGTTGATCTAACTTACGTCATGCAGGGGTGCAAAAAAGACAGACCAGCACAAGACACTTGCCCGTCGACATAGCTTTCTCCTCTCATGGAGGTGGAGTAATTATGCTGACAGGAGAGCGCTCTCCCATTGGCATAGAGCATCTTCACCAGATGCGCTGAAGCAGCTGCGCCAATGTAGCACTTTTAGTGTAGACATTCCCTGAAAGAACCCCACATCAAAATATAGCCAATAGCCTAGTAGCTAGGGCACTCACCTCAAAGGCATCAATGCTGCTTCAAATCCATTTTCCTCTTGAGTGGAGTGGGGGACTTGAATTCCCACATCCCAGGTGTGTGTCCTAACCACAGGACGAAAAGCTACATGGAAGAACCTCCCCGTCAGGGCCGGCTCTAGGTTTTTTGCTGCCCCAAGCTCTCATGCTGGATTCTTGCACCCCTGCAAATTTGCCGCCCCAAGCACCTGCTTGCTTTGCTGGTGCCTAGAGCCGGCCCTGCTTCTTGTTAAAATGGCACAGGCACCTAACCCCAAGAGAAGGCTGGTGGTTGAGAGTCCCAAGTGGAGGGAGGTGCCTCCCTGAAGCCTGGATTTATGAGTATATCTCAGAAAGGAATGGGGCTTATCACACACTCCTCCACTTGACATGTCCTATTGTCTATCTTACGTGAGGAGCAGCTAATGTGCTGGCTTCTGTGAATACCATTCTGAGGCACCTATCTTTCCCTATTCATTCAGCTTAGCCACTGAACCCAGGCTTTGTGAACCCTGTGATTTTCTAGGCTCCTAAAAGTTAGATGTGGTGAGGTTTCTTTGCAAATTTAGCCTGTGGAATTTAGTTCTTAATACATTCAAAAAATATTGGACGAAGCATTAGAAAATACATGAAACTGAATAAGTCTGTACTGGAAGGGAGAATGAACTAAATAATCTTCTTGAGCTTTTCTATCTAACTTTTGTGATTCTATTAAAATGGTTTATGATCTTTAATTTTAACTGGATGAAGGAACTGACTGAAGAAAAGTATTGTTGCTTGTGAGAATCAATTTATTGAATTCAGTTATGTCACAGTTTAACCTTGAAATATTTACTACTGACTTTAATGGCAATATTAAAAAATGTGTGTAATAAACAGCAAAATAGTTTTAATTTAATTTTAATTTAATTTCAATCTACAAAATCCACAGCAAGTGATATTTGCTAGGCAACAAAGACAGAAGTACAGCAATAAAGGGAAATTAAGCCATTATATGAGCATTTTTCATTCCCTTTCTCTTATCATCCATATCATATTCCAGGAGAAAAGACATTGAAACTAGAATCAGGTTTATGTAGTTGAAAAATAATTACCCAGATGGATTACATATAAGCACATTTGACACCTTGAGTCATTTCAGTATTGTGTCTGAACTGAACATTTTAGATTATATTGTGCATAAGAAGGTAATAAGTAGCAAAATGATCTGACATTCTAACCTTCCATTTTCCCAAAGATGGATGCTTATGAGCCAAATGAAGGTGATATGGTTTCTTTTGCTCAGTAAAATAATTATAAGACTCTTCCTTAGTCACTCTGTTACAGTGCCTTGAACAATGGGTAAGGAATTTATCAGAGCCTTTAATAATAAACATTTTAAATAATGATTGCAAACAAGGGCCCTTATCCTGCAAACAGATGTACTATTATGTATTCCTTCACCTGCAACAGAGTCCCATTAGCTTCAATAGAACTCTGGGCATCTTCAGGCATCTACACGGAGGAATCTGTGTGCAGGAAGGGAGCCTAATACGGATTATATTATACATCACTAAAATGCATGTAGCTTCTAGAGCATGGAAGATAGAAGCCGTTAAATAGCATATAGCAAAATTGCTCAACACTCAGGACAACAAGTGAAGAAACATGTCCAACTGAACTGGGGAGGATATTCAGGTGGTTAGCATGGGTTTGCCTACTTGGAATTTACAGTAACATAACAAAATAGCTCCAATCCTTTTCTTCTGGTTCTGATAAAAAATCTTTAATCACCATTCTGGACCAAGGATTGAAAAACTGCGTAATGGCTCTTACACTTCTCTGATGACAGTGGATTTTGTGGTGAACAACTATGCTAAGCACCCTGCCAGAATTTGTCCGATTCAGTAATTAACATAGCAGTATTAAGGTGATTTGAAAGAAAAGCAAAATAAAAGTTAATGGGTTAATTCTTCAATACAAATAATGATTTCCTCTTCCAGGGAGAAAAAACTTTGGGACCTCAAAATGGCTATCCTATTAAAGATGTAAAGTGTACTATTTTATCACTATATATTAAATTCAGAAGAAGAGAGTGAGAGAAACCAAAACGTAGATAATTAAAAATCTAAAGACTGAATGAAGTTACTCTTTTTTTCTGAAATGTACTCCACGAAAAGGTCACAATTAAATATAAATGTCTAAGAGCCAACCTTCCTACAAACAGCCTGGGTAACTGTGACATTCTATACCTTGGGGGAGTGTGCTGCAACCCCCATATTCCTCATTTTCATATAATCATGATCTTACATATAAAGCATGCTTTGTAAGGTATCAGGAGAAAGGCTATGATCTGCTGAAAGTCATTTCTCTATCCATATATGTATATAATTAATGCATATGAAGTTAAGAACATAAGAACGGCCGTAACGGGTCAGACCAAACTTCCATCTAGCCCAGTATCCTGTCTACCGACAGTGGCCAATGCCAGGTGCCCCAGAGGGAGCGGACCTAACAGCCAATGATCAAGTGATCTCTCTCCTGCCATCCATCTCCATCCTCTGACAAACAGAGGCTAGGGACACCATTCCTTACCCATCCTGGCTAATAACCATTAATGGACTTAACCACCATGAATTTATCCAGTTCTCTTTTAAATGCTGTTATAGCTTCACAACCTCCTCAGGTAAGGAGTTCCACAAGTTGACTGTGCACTGCGTGAAGAAGAACTTCCTTGTATTTGTTTTAAATCTGCTGCCTATTAATTTCATTTTGTGATCCCAGTTCTTGTATTATGGGAATACGTAAATAACTTTTCCGTATCCACTTTTTCCACATCACTCATGATTTAATATACCTCTATCATATCCCCCCTTAGTCTCCTCTTTTCCAAGCTGAAGAGTCCTAGCCTCTTTAATCTCTCTTCATATGGGACCCGTTCCAAACCCCTAATCATTTTAGTTGCCCTTTTCTGAACCTTTTCTAGTGCCAGTATATCTTTTTTGGGATGAGAAGACCACATCTGTACTCAGTATTCGAGATGTGGGCGTACCATCGATTTATATAAGGGCAAAATATATTCTTAGTCTTATTCTCTATCCCCTTTTTAATGATTCCTAACATCCTGTTTGCTTTTTTGACCGCCTCTGCACACTGCATAGACATCTTCAGAGGACTATCCACGATGACTCCAAGATCTTTTTCCTGACTTGTTGTAGCTAAATTAGCCCCCATCATATTGTATGTATTGTTGGGGTTATTTTTTCCAATGTGCATTACTTTACATTTATCCACATTAAATTTCATTTGCCATTTTGTTGCCCAATCACTTAGTTTTGTGAGATCTTTTTAAAGTTCATCACAGTCAGCTTTGGTCTTAACTATCTTGAGCAGTTTAGTATCATCTGCAAACTTTGCCACCTCACTGTTTACCCCTTTCTCCAAATCATTTATGAATAAGTTGAATAGGATTGGTCCTAGGACTGACCCTTGGGTAACACCACTAGTTACCCCTCTCTATTCTGAGAATTTACCATTAATTACTACCCTTTGTTCCTCGTCTTTTAACCAGTTCTCAATCCATGAAAGGACCTTCCCTTTTATCCCATGACAGCTTAATTTACGTAAGAGCCTTTGGTGAGGGACCTTGTGAAAGGCTTTCTGGAAATCTAAGTAAACTATGTCCACTGGATCCCCCTTGTCCACATGTTTGTTGACCCCTTCAAAGAACTCTAATAGATTAGTAAGACACGATTTCCCTTTACAGAAACCATGTTGACTATTGCTCAACAGTTTGTTTTTTTATGTGTCTGACAATTTTATTCTTAACTATTGTTTCAACTAATTTGCCCGGTACTGACATTAGACTTACCGGTCTGTAATTGCCGGGATCACCTCTAGAGCCCTTTTTAAATATTGGTGTTACATTAGCTAACTTCCAGTCATTGGGTACAGAAGCCGATTTAAAGGACAGGTTACAAACCTTAGTTAATAGTTCTGGAACTTCACATTTGAGTTCTTTCAGAACTCTTGGGTGAATGCCATCTGGTCCCGGTGACTTGTTAATGTTAAGTTTATCAATTAATTCCAAAACCTCCTCTAGTGACACTTCAATCTGTGACAGTTCCTCAGATTTGTAAAAAGCAACAGAGAGTCCTGTGGCACCTTTAAGACTAACAGATGTATTGGAGCATAAGCTTTCGTGGGTGAATGCCCACTTCATCAAATGTTTACATGCATCCGACTAAGTGGGCATTCACCCACGAAAGCTTATGCTCCAATACATCTGTTAGTCTTAAAGGTGCCACAGGACTCTCTGTTGCTTTTTACAAATCTGAGGAACTGTCACAGATTGAAGTGTCACTAGAGGAGGTTTTGGAATTAATTGATAAACTTAACATTA
>NC_048299.1:121182992-121303784 GCF_013100865.1 Trachemys scripta elegans | reverse complement strand
TAACCTAGTGAGGAGGGCTTTAAACTAGGTTCACCGGGGGAAGGAGACCAAAGCCCTGAGGTAAGTGGGGAAATGGGATCCTGGGAGGAAGCACAAGCAGGAGAGCGCAAGAGGGGAGGACTCCTGTCTCATGCTGAGAAAGAGGGACAATCGTTGAGTTATCTTAAGTGCCTATACACAAATGCAAGAAGCCTGGGAAACAAGCAGGGAGAACTGGAAGTCCTGGCACAGTCAGGGAACTATGATGTGATTGGAATAACAGAGACTTGGTGGGATAACTCACATGACTGGAGTACTGTCATGGATGGATATAAACTGTTCAGGAAGGACAGGCAGGGCAGAAAAGGTGGGGGAGTTGCGTTGTATGTAAGAGAGGAGTATGACTGCTCAGAGCTCCGGTATGAAACTGCAGAAAAACCTGAGAGTCTCTGGATAAAGTTGAGAAGTGTGAGCAACAAGGGTGATGTCGTGGTTGGAGTCTGCTATAGACCACCAGACCAGGGGGATGAGGTGGACGAGGCTTTCTTCTGGCAACTAGCAGAAGTTGCTAGATCGCAGGCCCTGGTTCTCATGGGAGACTTTAATCATCCTGATATCTGCTGGGAGAGCAATACAGTGGTGCACAGGCAATCCAGAAAATTTTTGGATAGTGTAGGGGACAATTTCCTGGTGCAAGTGCTGGAGGAACCAACTAGGGGCAAAGCTTTTCTTGACCTGCTACTCACAAACAGGGAAGAACTAGTAGGGGAAGCAAAAGTGGATGGGAACCTGGGAGGCAGTGACCATGAGATGGTCGAGTTCAGGATCCTGACACAAGGAAGAAAGGAGAGCAGCAGAATACGGACCCTGGACTTCAGAAAAGCAGACTTTGACTCCCTCAGGGAACAGATGGGCAGGATCCCCTGGGAGAATAACATGAAGGGCAAAGGGGTCCAGGAGAGCTGGCTGTATTTTAAAGAATCCTTATTGAGGTTGCAGGAACAAACCATCCCGATGTGTAGAAAGAATAGTAAATATGGCAGGCGACCAGCTTGGCTAAACAGTGAAATCCTTGCTGATCTTAAACGCAAAAAAGAAGCTTACAAGAAGTGGAAGATTGGACAAATGACCAGGGAGGAGTATAAAAATATTGCTCAGGCGTGCAGGAGTGAAATCAGGAAGGCCAAATCACACTTGGAGTTGCAGTTAGCAAGAGATGTTAAGAGTAACAAGAAGGGTTTCTTCAGGTATGTTAGCAACAAGAAGAAAATCAAGGAAAGTGTGGGCCCCTTACTGAATGAGGGAGGCAACCTAGTGACAGAGGATGTGGAAAAAGCTAATGTACTCAATGATTTTTTTGCCTCTGTCTTCACGCACAAGGTCAGCTCCCAGATTGCTGCACTGGGCAGTACAGCATGGGGAGAAGGTGACCAACCCTCTGTGGAGAAAGAAGTGGTTCGGGACTATTTAGAAAAACTGGACATGCACAAGTCCATGGGGCCAGATGCGCTGCATCCGAGGGTGCTAAAGGAGTTGTCGGGTGAGATTGCAGAGCCATTAGCCATTATTTTAGAAAACTCCTGCCGATCGGGGGAGGTCCCAGATGACTGGAAAAAGGCTAATGTAGTGCCCATCTTTAAAAAAGGGAAGAAGGAGGATCCGGGGAACTACAGGCCAGTCAGCCTCACCTCAGTCCCTGGAAAAATCATGGAGCAGGTCCTCAAGGAATCAATTATGAAACATTTAGAGGAGAGGAAAGTGATCAGGAACACTCAGCATGGATTAACGAAGGGGAAGTCGTGCCTGACTAACCTAATTACCTTCTATGATGAGATAACTGGCTCTGTGGATGAGGGGAAAGCAGTGGATGTGTTATTCCTTGACTTTAGCAAAGCTTTTGATACGGTCTCCCACAGTATTCTTGCCGCCAAGTTAAAGAAGTATGGGCTGGATGAATGGACTGTAAGGTGGATAGAAAGCTGGCTAGATCGTCAGGCTCAACGGGTAGTGATCAATGGCTCCATGTCTAGTTGGCAGCCGGTTTCAAACGGAGTGCCCCAAGGGTCGGTCTTGGGGCCAGTTTTGTTTAATATCTTTATTAATGATCTGGAGGATGGTGTGGACTGCACTCTCAGCAAGTTTGCAGATGACACTAAACTAGGAGGCGTGGTAGATACACTAGAGGGTAGGGATCGGATACAGAGGGACCTAGACAAATTAGAGGATTGGGCAGAAAAAAACCTGATGAGGTTCAACAAGGACAAGTGCAGAGTCCTGCACTTAGGACGGAAGAATCCCATGCACTGCTACAGACTAGGGACCGAATGGCAAGGTAGCAGTTCTGCAGAAAAGGACCTAGGGGTCACAGTGGACGAGAAGCTGGATATGAGTCAACAGTGTGCTCTTGTTGCCAAGAAGGCTAACGGCATTTTGGGCTGTATAAGTAGGGGCATTGCCAGCAGATCGAGGAACGTGATCGTTCCCCTTTATTCGACATTGGTGAGGCCTCATCTGGAATACTGTGTCCAGTTTTGGGCCCCACACTACAAGAAGGATGTGGAAAAATTGGAAAGAGTCCAGCGGAGGGCAACAAAAATGATTAGGGGTCTGGAGCACATGACTTATGAGGAGAGGCTGAGGGAACTGGGATTGTTTAGTCTCCAGAAGAGAAGAATGAGGGGGGATTTGATAGCAGCCTTCAACTATCTGAAGGGGGGTTCCAAAGAGGATGGAGCTCGGCTGTTCTCAGTGGTGGCAGATGACAGAACAAGGAGCAATGGTCTCAAGTTGCAGTGGGGGAGGTCCAGGTTGGATATCAGGAAAAACTATTTCACTAGGAGGGTGGTGAAACACTGGAATGTGTTACCTAGGGAGGTGGTGGAGTCTCCTTCCTTGGAGGTTTTTAAGGCCCGGCTTGACAAAGCCCTGGCTGGGATGATTTAGCTGGGAATTGGTCCTGCTTTGAGCGGGGGGTTGGACTGAATGGCCTCTTGAGGTCCCTTCCAACTCTGATATTCTGTGATTCTGTGATTCTGATATTCTGTTACTACTTGAAACCACTTAAATCCTACTTTCTGTATTTAATCAAATCACTTTTTACTTATTAATTAACTCAGAGTATGTGTTAATACCTGGGGGAGCAAACAATTGTGCATATCTCTCTATTAGTGTTATAGAGGGCGAACAATTTATGAGTTTACCCTGCATAAGCTTTATACGGGGTAAAAAGGATTTATTTGTGTTTAGATCCCATTGGGAGTTGAGTATCAGAGGGGTATCCGTGTTAGTCTGAATCTGTAAAAAGCAACAGAGGGCCCTGTGGCACCTTTAAGACTAACAGAAGTTTTCTCAGGAAATCTGTGGTGTCACGGAGATAGCTGGGTGTGCTGGTGGCGTAGGGTCTGAGTAGGGAGTCCACATATCCAGACAGTCCTTCAGTGAGAGTGCCAATGCCCAA
Source organism: Trachemys scripta elegans (assembly GCF_013100865.1). NCBI lineage: Eukaryota > Metazoa > Chordata > Testudines > Emydidae > Trachemys > Trachemys scripta. Next base: position 121,300,348 of record NC_048299.1, on the reverse strand, counting down.
GATGATGGGGCGTCCATGATTTCCACGTTTGTGGATCTTAGGTAGTAGATAGAATAACCCTGGTCGGGGCTCTAAGGGTATGTTGATTTGTTCCTGTGTTAGTGTAGGGAGTGTCCTGGGTAGATGGTGCAGTTTCTTAGTGTATTCCTCAGTGGGATCTGAGGAAAGTGGCCTGTAGAATTTGGTATTGGAGAGTTGTCTGGCAGCCTCCTTCTGGTAGTCAGACCTGTTCATGATGACAACAGCACCTCCTTTATCAGCCTCTTTGATGATAATGTCAAGGTGGTTTCTGAGACTGTGGAAAGCATTGCGTTCTGCACGACTTAGGTTATGAGGCAAGCAATGTTGTTTTTCCACAATTTCTGCCTGTGCAGGTCGGCGGAAGCATTGTATGTATAGGTCCAGACTGTCATTTCAACCCTCAGGGGGAGTCCATGTGGAGTTCTTCTTCCTGTGTTGTTGGTGGGAGGGTATCTGTGTATCAGTGCGCTGTTCAGTGTTATCTTGAAAGTATTCTTTGAGTCGGAGGTGGCGAAAGCAGGCTTCCAGATCACCGCAGAACTGTATCATGTTCATGGGGGTGCTGGGGCAAAAAGAGAGTCCCCGAGATAGGACAGACTCTTCTGCTGGGTTGAGTGTGTAGCTGGATAAATTGACGATATTGCTGGGTGAGTTAGGGGTACCCCTGTTGTGGCCCCATGTGGCAGGTAGGATTTTAGACAGCTTACGGTTCTTTTTCCTTTGTAGAGAGGTGAAGTGTGTAATGTAGATCTCCTGTCTTATTTTAGTAAAGTCCATTTGTGTGGAGAGTTGGTTATTTATGAAAGTCTCCAGGTTGGAGAGCTCTTTCTTGATGTTTTTTCTGTTTGCTGTATAGGATGCTGATCAGGTGGTTCCTCAGTTTCTTTGATAGTGTATGGCATAATCTCTCACTGTGGTCTGTGCAGTATGTAGATAGCAATGGATTTTTCACCTTCAGTCCATTTGGTATGATGTCCATCCGTTTGCATTTGGAAAGGACGATGATATCTGTCTGTATTTGTGCAAGTTTCTTCATGAGGTTGATAGATTTCCATTCCATATGGCTAAATGCAGTGCCTTGCATGGTGTCAAGTATCAGAGAGCCGTGTTAGTCTGAATCTGTAAAAAGCAACAGAGGGTCCTGTGGCACCTTTAAGAGTAACAGAACAGTTAGTCTTAAAGGTGCCACAGGACCCTCTGTTGCTTTCATTGGGAGTTGGGCATCTGAGTGTTAAAGACAAGAAAACTTCTGTAAGCTGCTTTCAATTAAGCCTACAGCTGTTAGGGGATGTGGTTCAGACCCTGGGTCTGGGTTTGCAGCAGGCTAGCAGGTCTGCCTCAAACCAGGCAGGGCACTGAGGTTCTAAGCTGCCAGGGCAGGAAAGCAGGGGCAGAAGTAATCTTGGCACTTCACTTGGCAGTTCCCAAGGGGGGTTCTGTGATCCAACCCATCACACTTATCACCTTATTATCTTCTAGATGTTTGCAAATTGATTGCTTATTTATTTGCTCCATTATCTTTCTGGGTACAGAAGTTAAGCTGACTGGTCTGTAATTCCCTGGGTTGTCCTTATTTCCCTTTTTATAGATTGGCACTATATTTGCCTTTTCCAGTCTTCTGGAATCTCTCTAGTCTTCCGTGATTTTTTGAAGATAATCGCTAATGGCTCAGATATCTCCTCAGTCAGCTCCTTGAGTATTCTGCGTTTCATCAGGCCCTGCTGACTTTAAGATATCTAACTTGTCTAAGTAATTTTTAACGTGTTATTTTCCTATTTTAGTCTCTGATCCTACCTCATTTTCACTGGCATTCACTATGTTAGACATTCAATCACCACCAACCTTCTTGGTGAAAACCGAAACAAAGAAGTCATTAAGCACCTGTGCCATTTCCACGTTTTCTGTTATTATTCCCCACCCCCACTAAGTAACAGGCCTACCCTGTCCTTGGTCTTCCTCTTGCTTCTAATGTATTTGTAGAATGTTTTCTTGTTGCCCTTTATGTCTCTAGCTAGTTTGATTTCGTTTTGTGCCTTGACCTTTCTAATTTTGTCCCTACATACTTGTGTTATTTGTTTATAGTCATCCTTTGTAATTTGACCTAGTTTACACTTTTTGTAGGACTTTCTTTTTATTTTTAGATCATTGAAGATCTCCTGGTTAAGCCAGGGTGGTCTCTTGCCATACCTCCTGTCTTTCCTACGCAGTGGGATCGTTTCCTCTTGTGCCCTTAATAATGTCTCTTTTAAAAATTGCCATCTGTCTTCTATTATTTTTTCCCTTAGACTTGCTTCCCATGGGAATCTTACCTACCAACTCCCTGAGTTTGCTAAAGTCTGCCTTCTTGAAATCCATTGTCATTATTTTGCTGTTTTCCCTTCTACCATTTCTTAGGATCATGAACTCTTATCATTTCATGATCAGTTTCACCCAAGCTGCCTTCCACTTTCAAATTCTCAACCAGTTTCTCTCTATTTCTCAAAATCAAATCTAGAACAGCCTCTCCCCTAGTAGCTTTCTCCAGCTTCTGAAATAAAAAATTGTCTCCAATACATTCCAAGAACTTGTTGGATAATCTGTTCCCTGCTGTGTTATTTTCCCAGCAAATGTCTGAGTCGTTGAAGTCACTCATCACCACCAAGTCCTGTGCTTTGAATGATTTTGTTACTTGTTTAAAAGTTAAAAGAGCCTCATCCACCTCTTCTTCCTTAGATGGTCTGTAGTAGACCCCTATCATGACATCAACCTTGTTTTTTAAGACCTCCAAGACTTATTGAAAAATCAACATTAACCATCTAGCAAGTTCCTCAGCTAGCTCTTTTTAAATGTCATAGAATATCTCAGGATTGGAAAGAACCTCAGGAAGTCATCTAGTCCAACCCCCTGACAGATTTTTGCCCCAGATTCCTAAATTGTCCCCTCAAGGATTGAGCTCACAACCCTGGGTTTAGTAAGCTAATGCTCAAACCACTGAGCTATCCCTCTTGCTTAGATGGAAGTGATCTGTACCTGCTGACTTAAAAATGTCTAACTTTTGTAGCTTCTATTTAACATCCTCCAGAGATACTGGTGGACTGGAAAGAGTTAACACCATATGATGAGACTATATCATCTGTTTTTCCCTGTCAAGGCTGCTTCCCCACTCTGAACTTTAGGGTACAGATGTGGGGGCCTGCATGAAAACTTCTAAGCTTAACTACCAGCTTAGATCTGGTCCGCTGCCACCACTCCCAATGTGCTAATTCCCTTCCCTGAGTAGCCTTGAGAGACTCTTCACCAATTCCCTGGTGAATACAGATCCAAACCCCTTGGATCTTAAAACAAGGAGAAATTAACCATCCCCCCTTCTTTCTCCCACCAACTCCTGGTGGATCAAGATTCAACCCCCTTGGATCTAAAAACAAGGAAAAATCAATCAGGTTCTTAAAAAGACGGCTTTTAATTAAAGAAAAAGGTCAACATCATCTCTGTAAAATCAGGATGGAAAATAACTTTACAGGGTAATCAAACTTAAAGAGCCCAGAGGACCCCCCCTCTAGCCTTAGGTTCAAAGTTACAGCAAACAGAGGTAAACACCCTAGTAAAAGGTACATTTACAAGTTGAGAAAAAAAAGATAAAACTACCATGCCTTGCCTGGCTGTACTTACAAGTTTGAAATATGAGAGACTTGTTCAGAAAGATTTGGAGAGCATGGATTGATGTCTGGTCCCTCTCAGTCCCAAGAGCGAACAACCACCAAAACAAAGAGCACAAACAAAAGCCTTCCCCCCACCAAGATTTGAAAGTATCTTGTCCCCTTATTGGTCCTTTGGGTCAGGTGTCAGCCAGGTTACCTGAGCTTCTTAACCCTTTACTGGTAAAAGGATTTTGGAGTCTCTGGCCAGGAGGGATTTTATAGTATTGTACACAGGAGGGCTGTTACCCTTCCCTTTATAGTTATGACATTCCCCAAATAAAAAACTGAAATATTTATTGAACTATTAATAATTCTACCATTTCCATCTAATAATGGACCAGTACTGTTGTTAGAATTCTTTTTGTTCCTAGTATATTTTAAAAACTCATTTTTATTGTCTTTATTGTCTGGAAAGATGCAACTGAGAAACCTGCATCATGTGATGCTGTACCTGCCCCATGAGGCATTGCAAACCCTTCTCAAAGCACCCTGAGGCCAGTTGCACAGTGGGATAGCTACCACAGTGCACTGCTCTCTGTGTCGATGCAAGAGCTGCTACTGTGAATGTGCTCTGCCAACACAAGGAGCTAGTGTGGACATGCAACAGCAATTTTAATTAAAGCATCGTAACTTATGCCGACAAAAGTTTGTAATGTAGACATAGCCTCTCAGAGACCAGGCTGTTTGTGTCAGTGTGTCACCTGTAGCAGGCTGCACAAAATAGCTACTGCCTTTGCAGATGGGAGGCTTCTAGAAATGAAAAGGTGTGAAACAGATAAAACAAAGTCATAGCAGTTATGTAATGGTATACACCACATTTGATAAGAAGAAAGTGTTGGGAGTTCAGTATTGCGGGTTGGTTGTTCAGGAAGGAAGACAGTCTGTGAAGCTCTTAAGCTCTGTGTGAGTACCTAAAAAGCCTTTTTCAACCTAGCACTCTGCTCGCCAGCCTCCCCTTTGCTTCTGGGCTTTCCTATGCCTTTTCCCTAAGACATTCTCTAACTACATTAGTAACACTGTGGACTGTATAGTGTGATATCCAGAGAGAGAGTGAGATTAGACATAGACTAGGTTTTCTACCTCAGAGTGCAATAATGGAAAAGCAATGGTGTTGTTTCTGGACTGTGCATACAGAATTAAGAGGTGATATGTTGTGGTCTTTTGACCATAGTGGTATTTTGAGATGGGTTGGGCTCTGTGGGTGGTTGGTGGTTTGTGAGATTTTTGTAGCCCACATTAGCAACATATATGAATATAACAGAAGAACATAAGAATGGCCCTACTGGGTCAGACCAAAGGTCTGTCTAGCCCAGTATCCTGTCTTCCAACAGTGGTCAGTGCCAGGTGCCCCAGAGGGAATGAACAGAACAGGTAATCATCAAGTGATCCATCCCCTGATGCTCATTCCCAGCTTCTGGCAAAGACAGGCTAGGGACACCATTCCTGCCCATCCTGGCTATTGATGGACCTATACTCCATGAATTTAACTAATTCTTTTTTGAACCCTGTTATGGTCCTGGCCTTCACAACATCCTCTGACAAGGAGTTCCACAGGTTATCTGTGTGTTGTGTGAAGAAATACTTCCTTTTATTTGTTTTAAACCTGCTGCCTATTAATTTCATTGGGTGACCCCTAGTTCTTGTGTTATGAGTGTAACCCTTCTGCCCATCTAAGTTGGCAGCAACAAGGGCCGGGTTCTGTATCTAGGGGTTCCGCTTCAATAACACAGTGCAAAACCGGCTCGAGCCCCCACCCAGTGACCTGGGACAATTACATACCACCCCCTGGGTGCCTCTAAGAGGCAATACTTCCCCTCTCGCAAGCACGGAGTCTGAGTGTAACAGAAAATGTTTAATAACATGAGGTAAACGACATCAGCATTAAATTGGAAAAACACCACAACTAGAGTTCATAGACCAAACCATGAGCGAAGACCCACCCCAGCAAATTGGGCCGTGTCCTCTCCCGTTGGTTCTTGAAACCAGCGACCCAAGAATCACCAAAGTCCCAAAAATCCGACAACCCCCCAAAGTCTCTGTCCCTGATCAGTGCAGCCCCAGAGTTCAAAAGGGGGTGTGTGTGTGAGCAGGGTGTTAAGGGGCACCTTACGTGATCTGAGGCCAACCGGCTGCTTCTCCGTGGGGTTCCACCGCAGCCTTCACCACGAACTGCTCGGCTCCACCCGCAGTCCCACTCCTGCCGTCCCACGAACTGCTCTGGCAGCTGCTCCGCTCCGCTCACCGACCTGTGAGCCGTGCCGCTCCGCTCACCAACCTGTGAGCCGCGCCGCTCCGCCCCGCTCCGCTCACCGACCTGTGAGCCGTGCCGCTCCGTGCCGCGCCGCTCACCGACCTGTGAGCCGCTCCGCTCCACTCCGCTCCAGCCGTCCCTTGGGCCGCTCCCACAAGGCTCTGCTCGCTGCTCCTCCAGCCGCTCCACTCACCGACCTGTGAGTCGCTCAGCGCCACTCCAACCGTCCCACAAGACTCCACTCTGCTAGCTGCTCTGCCAGCCGCTTAGCATTATAGCTTCAGGCTCCCCCACTAGTTAACACCGCCTCAGTGATCTCAGCTCTTTTGTGATTTCAGCTCATAGTAGGGGAGCCCCAGTGCTAGTGCACCACTGGCCCAAAGTGAATTCAGTTCAGCAGTCTGTAACTAGACTTCTAATAGAATCAAAAGTTAGCTCTGATATTCAACAGTGGAGAGAGGAGGTAGTGCAATTGGTGTTTCAACCCCTCAGAGAGGGGCCCATCCCATCAGGTACAAATACCTGTCCCCATCCTCTCTCTCTTCACTGGGTTTTGTAACCCATGCCCCTTGACAAGCACATGCTACATAGGTAATGGTGAATGACTCACTCAGTCCTTCTGTCATACACAGTTCCACTGGCCTTGATTCACAGAATCAGGGTAACAAAACTTTATTCTTCCTGCCCCAATAACAGAGAAACTGGGGATCCCACACCAGCCAAAGTAGCCACTTTGAGTTGCTGTTGTTTCCTGCCAGGCGAGTGGGTGTGCCTATGCAAACAAGATCAGTCCCTGGAGTTCTTTTCCACACTCGCCATAATTCACCACCAGATGTCAGGGTAGAGCTCATCCTGACTCTGCTTACATGAGAAATAGTAAACAACACTTCCTTATCTACTTTCTCTTCACCAGTCATGATTTTATAGCCCTCAATCATATCTCCCCTTAGCCGTTTCTTTTCCAAGATGAAAAGTCCCAGTCTTATTAATCTCTCCTCACACAGAAGCCCTAATCAGTTTTTGTTGCTCTTTTCTGAACCTTTTCCAATTCTAATATATCTTTTTTGAGATGGGGCGACTACATCTGCACACAGTATTCAAGATGTGGGCATACCATGGATTTATATAGAGGCAACATGATATTTTCTGTCCTATTATCTATCCCTTTCTTAATTATTCCCAGCATTCTGTTCGCTTTTTTGACTGCCGCTGCACATTGAGTGGATGTTTTCAGAGAACTATCCACAAGGACTCCAAGATCTCTTTCTTGAGTGGTAACTGCTAATTTAGACCCCATCATTTTATATATATAGTTGGGATTATGTTTTCCAATGTGCATTACTTTGCATTTATCAACATTGAAATTCATCTGCCATTTTGTTTCCCAGTCACCCAGTTTTGAGAGATCATTTTGTAGCTCTTCGCAGTCTGCCTGGGTCTTAACTATCTTTAGTAATTTTGTATCATCTGCAAATTTTGCCACCTCACTGTTTACCTCTTTTTCCAGACCATTTATGAATATGTTGAATAGGACTGATCCCAGAACAGACCCCTGGGGGACACCACTATTTACCTCTCTCCATTCTGAAAACAGACCATTTATATCTACCCTTTGTTTCCTATCTTTTAACCAGATACCCAGGGAAGCTTACTTTGCACAAGAGCCTTTGGTGAGAGACCTTGGCAAAGGCTTTCTGAAATCTAAGTACACTATATCCACTGGATCCCCTTGGTCCACATGCTTGTTGACCCCCTCAAAAAATTCTAGTAGATTGGTGAGGCATGATTTCCCTTTACTAAAACCATGTTGACTCTTCCTGAACAAATTATGTTCATCTATATGTCTGACATTATTGTTCTTTATTATAGTTTCAACCAGTTTGCCCAGTTCTGAGGTCAGGCTTACAGGCCTGTAATTGCTGGGATCACCTCTGGAGCCCTTTTTAAAAATTGGCATCACATTAGCTATCCTCCAGTCATCTGGTACAGACACTGATTTAAATGATTGGTTACAGACTATAGTTAGTAGTTCTGCAATTTCACATTTGAGTTCCTTAGAACTCTTGGGTGAATACCATCTGGTCCTGGTAACTTATTGCTATTGTTCCAAAACCTCCTCTAATGATACCTCAATTTTGGGACAGTTCCTCAGATCTGTCACCTAAAAAGAATGGCTCAGGTTTGGGAATCTCCCTCACATCCTCAGCTGTGAAGACCGATGCAAAGAATTCATTTAGTTTCTCCTCAATGGCCTTATTGTCCTTGAGTGCTCCTTTAGCACCTCGATTGTCCAGTGGCCCCACTGGTTGTTTAGCAGGCTTCCTGCTTCTGATGTACTTAAAAAAAATTGCTATTACTTTTTGAGTTTTTGGCTAACTGTTCCTCAAATTCTTTTTTGGCCTTCCTAATTGTATTTTTACATTTCTTTTGCCGGTGTTTATGCTCCTTTCTATTTTTAACTTCCACTTTTTAAAGGATGCCTTTTTAAAGGATTCCTCTTTTAAAGGACGCCTCTCACTGTTTCTTTTACTTTGTTGTTTAGCCATGGTGCCTCTTTTTTGGTTCTCTTACTATGTTTTTTAATTTGGGGTATACATTTAAGTTGAGCCTCTATTAGGGTGTCTTTAAAAAGTTTCCCTGCAGCTTGCAGAAATTTCACTTTTGACACCGTACCCTTTAATTTCTATTTAACTAACCTAATTTGTGTGCAGTTCCCCTTTCTGAAATTAAATGCTACAGTGTTCAGCCCTGTGGTGTTTTTCCTGCCACAGGGATATTAAATTTAATTATATTATGGTCACTATTACCAAGCAGTCCAGCTATATTCACCTCTTGGACCAGATCCTGTGCTCCACTTAGGACTAAATCAAGAATTGCCTTTCCTCTGGTGGGTTCCAGGACCAGTGTTGTACTTAAAGTACTGCACAGGATCTTTTCAGGGGGAATAAGGCAAAACGCCACATTTATTAGTAATACATGTATTCATTAACACTGTATTATATGCATATAATATATTACACTTACACTCACACACACACACACACACAAACACACTCCGTCTTGTTGTTACCAATTAGTTGCTCCCCTTAACTTCACTGGCCAGGTGAGTTAGATGGGGGAGGGGGTGGAGCCGGGCTTCTGCCGATCCGGATCGATGCTCCCATGTTGACAAGACGAGACCCGGGGTCCTCTGCAAGACACCTCACTTTTATAGCAGCTTTTCTCTTATGCAAGAGCTTTTCTCTATACCAGATTCAAACTCTGTGTCTGTGTCCATTGGTCCTTTGTACTGTTTTCTTTTGAGTGTTGTCCCAATGCTGCAAAGAGGGTGTTTCCAAAAGAAGGTGCTTGCTTCTAACCCCCGAGGCCGTCGGTATGTCTGCTTGTCTTTAATGAGCCCACTTGACATGTTTTATTGTCCTTGGGTCTGGCTCCCAGCCCCTCTCCAACAGTTGAGGCTGTCTGGAGGTGCTGCCTTCCATGCCTTGCTCATTCACACCTCATTCATTCAACAGGGCAATTGATTAAGAGTGTGGGGGGGAGAGCTCTTGTTCTACTGCTAGCAAAAGGAAATTTTTCTTCTATCTTATTCTATCCTTAGGGGCTATAATATTATACCAAGGGCAATGCAAAGTTTCTAAATGAGGCTTTGATACAAAGTCCCATGAAAACAGAGGTCACACGTGGGTAGACCCACCACAGGTTATATGAAGAGGCACAATGTAAAGTCATATGAAATTTATCAGAGATTTATCTACACCAGCTGCTCCAATAAGCTGTCATTTAAGGTGTCAAGAAACATTATCTCTGCATCCCGTCCTGAGGTGACACGTACCTAGTCAATATGGGGATAATTGAAACCCCCCATTATTATTATTAAGTTTTTTATATTAATAGCCTCTCTAATCTCCCTGAGCATTCACAGTCACTATCACCATCCTGGTCAGGTGGTCGGTAATATATCCCTACCACTATATTCTTATTATTAGAGCATGGAATTTCTATCCATAGAGATTCTATGGTACAGTTTGATTCATTTACGATTTTTACTTCATTTTATTCTATGCTTTCTTTCACATATAATGCCACTCCCCAACCAGTACTACCTGTTCTGTCCTTCCGATATATTTTGTACCCTGGTATTACTGTATTCCATTGATTATCCTCATTCCACCAAGTTTCTGTGATGCCCATTATATCAATATCCTCATTTAATATGAGGCACTCTAGTTCACCCATTTTATTATTTAGACATCTAGCATTGGTATATAAGCATTTTAAAAACTTGTCTCTTTTTAGCTGTCTGCCATTACATGATGTAATTGAATGGGACTCTTTTTTTATTTGATTGTTTCTGATCAGACCCTGCATGTATTTTACCATTTTCCATCCTCTCATCCTCACTAGGACATAGAGATTCTCTATTAATAGATCCTCCCCTAAAGGATGTCCAAACCACGTGCTTCTCTGCACCTATCCTATCTCCTAGGACTGGAAGGGACCTTGAAAGATCATTGAGTCCAGCCCTCTGCCTTCACTAGCAGGACCAAGTACTGATTTTGCCCCAGATCCCTAAGGGGCCCTCTCAAGGACTGAACTCACAACCCCGTGTTTAGCAGGCCAATGCTCAAACCACTGAGCTATCCCTCCCCCCCGTCAGCTTCCGCCAGACCTTAGTTTAAAAACTGCTCTACAGCCCTTTTAATGTTAAGTGTCAGCAATCTGGTTCCAATTTAGTTTAGGTGGAGTCCATCCTTCCTGTAGTCCACTCCCCTTTCCCAAAAGTTTCCCCAGTTCCTAATAAATCTAAACCTCTCCTCCCTACACCATTGTCTCATCCATGCATTGAGACTCTGCAGCTCTGCCTGTCTAACTGGCCCTGCGCATGGAACTGGGAACATCTCAGAGAATGCTATCACGGAGGTCCTGGACTTCAATCTCTTACCTAACAGCCTAAATTTGGCCCCCAGGACCTCTCTCCTATCCCTCCCTATGTCATTGATACCTACATGTACCACAACCACTGGCTCCTCCCTAGCACTACACATAAGTCTATCTAGATGTCTCGAGAGATCCACAACCTTCGCACCAGGTAGGCAAGTCACCATGCAATTCTCCCGGTCATCACAAACCCAGCCATCTATGTTTCTATTGATCGAATCACCCATTACTAATACCTGTCTTTTTCAAAATACCTCTCCGGGGGAAGGAACTCCAGCTATCCTCTGTGTGAGAGGATACCACAACATCATCTGGAAGGAGGGTCTCGACTATGGGATTGTTTCCCTCTGCTCCAGTTAGATGCTCTCCTTCCCTGGTACTTTCATCCTCCTCAACAGCACAGTGGCTGTCAGACCATAGGTGGGACCATTCTACTGTGTCTCAGAAAGTCTCATCTATGTACCTCTCTGTCTCCCTTAGCTCCTCCAGTTCAGCCTCTCTGGTCTCCAAAGTCTGTACACAGTCTCTGAGGGCCAGGAGCTCCTTGCACCAAATGCACACATACGCCACCTGCCAATAGGGCAGATAATCATACATGCTGCATTGGGTGCAATAAACTGGATAGCCCCTACTCTATTGCTGGACTTCTGCATGCATTCTTCTTACTCCTGCAGCTGGTTCCTTTGTTGTTGTTTTGTTTATATCAAGGCTTTTACGTTTAAAGAATGTTGAGTTCTAGTCTCCCTCCCCCATCCCGTGCCACTGTAAACTCCCTCGCCAAACTCCCCCGTTAGCCGCTCCTGTTCGCTAGCTCCCCTGGTAGCTTAGGAGTGGGCTTTTTAAAGCCCTGGTCTCCCTGAGTAGCCCCACCCCTGGTTAAGGGTTGATGGGTGCTAAAAGGCTTAGGGATCACAGCCTCATTAAAACAACAAGGAGTCTGGCGGCACCTTAAAGACTAACAGATTTATTTGGGTATAAGCTTTCATGGGTAAAAACCTCACTTCTTCAGATGCATAGAGTGAAAGTTACAGATGCAGGCATTGTATACTGACACATGGAGAGAAGGGAGTTACTTCGCAAGTGGAGAACCAGTGTTGACAGGGCCAATTCAATCAGGGTGGATGTAGTCCACTCTCAATAATAGATGAGGAGGTGTCAATTCCAGGAGAGGAAAAGCTGCTTCTGTAATGAGCCAGCCACTCCCAGTCCCTATTCAAGCCCAGATTAATGGTGTTAAATTTGCAAATGAATTTTAGTTCTGCTGTTTCTATTTGAAGTCTGTTTCTGAAGTTTTTTTGTTCAATGATAGTGACTTTTAAATCTGTAATAGAATGACCAGGGAGATTGAAGTGTTCACTTACTGGCTTTTGTATGTTACCATTCCTGATGTCCGATTTGTGTCCATTTATTCTTTTGCGGAGGGACTGTCCGGTTTGGCCAATGTACATGGCAGAGGGGCATTGCTGGCACATGATGGCATATATAACATTAGTAGATGTGCAGTTGAATGAGCCCTTGATGGTGTGGCTGCTGTGGTTGGGTCCGATGATGGTGTCGCCAGAATAGATATGGGGACAGAGTAGGCAACAAGGTTTGCTACAGGGATTGGTTCCTGGATTGGTGTTTCTGTGGTGTGGTGTATAGTTGCTGATGAGTATTTGCTTCAGGTTGGGGGGTTGTCTGTAAGCGAAGACTGGCCTGCCTCCCAAGCTCTGTGGGAGTGAGGGATCATTTTCCAGGATAGGTTGTAGATTGTGGATAATGCACTGGAGAGGTTTTAGCTGGGGGCTGTATGTGATGGCCAGTGGTGTTCTGTTATTGTCCTTGTTGGGCCTCATTAAGAAGCTCTCAGCTCTCAGCCTTGCCTAGCAGGTCACTAGGCTCAGCACACACACAGTCAGCACACGATCCCCCAAACAAACAAACAGAGCACACGGTATATTTCAATCTGATCATAGAATATCAGGGTTGGAAGGGACCTCAGGAGGTCATCTTGTCCAACCCCCTGATGTATTGATGTGTGGGTGTAAGATGATTTTGAGTCTATTGGTTGAAGCTGGTTACTGATTTAGATTTAGAGTTAAAACTATATTTTGAATAGGCAATTTGATATTTTGGATGTGTACATTTATGGTATAAATTGCAAGTGAATTTAAATATCTCTTTTCTTTCCCTTAACTATTCACTAGTAACTATTTAGCTAATATTCCTTGATACACTACATTTTTAACTTTAATAAAGATCACTGCTTTTATAATTTATACTCAGGTAAAGGAGAAAATCCCTGGGAATATTCATTTTTAGGAGGGGGTTCGTGAGACGACATTTTAGTGAAAGGAGTTCACAGGTTGTTAAAGTTTGGGAACCACTGTTCTAGACTATAATTTTCACTCACAATTGGGTTTAATCAGGTGTGTAGCATCCAAATGTACATTTATAGTAAAAGAAAGCTCCAGGTGTGAATTCTGTACTAACAGCACAGTTTTCTCAGACTCAGAACAGCAAGTGCCTGGGGCAACTTCCAAAAATGAAGTTGCACTGGTTCTTTTCCCAATATCACTGATTTTTAACCTGTGAACAGAGCTAGAGTAACTGTAGAAGAGAACTAAAAAGTATTATCCTTACTTAAGTAGTAATTTTAACTGGAAATGACTTATAATCACACAATTAATCGCACTGTTAAACAATAATAGTATACCATTTATTTAAATATTTTTGGATGTTTTCTACATTTTCAAATATATTGATTTCAATTACAACACAGAATATAAATATGTATTTTTATTACAAATATTTGTACTGTAAAAAACAAAAGAAATAGTATATTTCAATTAACCTAATGCAAGTATTGTAGTGCAATCTCTTTATAATGAAAGTTGAATTTACAAACATAGACTTATGTACAAAAAATAACTGCATTTGAAAATAAAATAATGTAAAACTTTAGAAACTAGAAGTCCACTCAGTCCTACTTCAGCCAGTTGCTCAGACAAACAAGTTTGGTTACAATTTGCAGGAGATAATGTTGCCCACATATTGTTTACAATGTTACCTGAAAGTGAAAACAGGTGTTCACATGACACTGTTGCAGCTGGCACTGTAAGATATTTACGTGCCAGATGTGCTAAAGATTCATATGTCCCTTCATGCTTCAACCACCATTCCAGAAGACATGCATCTATACTGATGATGGGTTCTGCTTGATAACAATCCAAAGCAGAGCCGACTGAGGCATGTTCATTTTCATCATCTGAGTCAGATGACACCAGCAGAAGGTTGACTTTCTTTTTTGGTGGTTTGGGTTCTGTAGTTTCCGCTTTGGAGTGTTGATTTTTTAAAACATCTGAAAGCATCATCCACACCTCATCTCTCTCAGAGTTTGGAAGGCACTTCAGATTCTTAAACCTTGGGTTGAGTGCTGTATCTATCCTTAGATATCTCATATTGGTATCTTCTTTGCATTTTGTCAAATCTGCTGTGAAAGTGTTCTTAAACAAACAGGTGCTGGGTCATCATCCGAGACTGCTATAACATGAAATATATGGCAGAATGTGGGTAAAATAGAACAGGAGACATACAATTCTCCCCCAAGGAGTTCAGTCACAAATTTAATTAATGCATTATTTTTTTAACGAGCATCATCAGCATGGAAGCATGTCCTCTGGAATGGTGGCCGAAGCATGAAGGGGCATATGAATGTTTAGCATATCTGGCATGTAAATACCTTGCAACACCAGCTACAAAAGTACCATGCTAACACCTGTTCTCACTTTCAGGTGACATTGTAAATAAGAAGCAGTCAGCAGTATCTCCCGTAAATGTACATAAACTTGTTTGTCTTAGCAATTGGATGAACAAAAAGTAGGACTGAGTGGACTTGTAGGCTCTAAAGTTTTACATTGTTTTGTTTTTGAGTGCAGTTATGTAACAAAAGAAATCTACATTTGTAAGTTACACTTTCATGATAAAAAGATTGCACTAGAGTACTTGTATGAGGTGAAATTAAAAAATACTATTTCTTTTATCATTTTTACACTGCAAATATTTGTAATAAATATGGAGATATACCTATCTCATAGAGCTGGAAGGGACCCTGAAAGGTCATTGAGTCCAACCATCTGCTGTTACTAGCAGGACCAAGTACTGATTTTGCCCCAGATCCCTAAGTGGCCCTCTCAAGGATTGAATTCACAACCCTGGATTTAAGAGGCCAATGCTCAAACCACTGAACTATCCCTCCCCCAAATGAGTACTGCACACTTTGTATTCTGTGTTGTAATAGAAAACAATATATTTGAAAATGTAGAAAAAAATCCAAAAATATTTAATAAATTTCAATTGGTATTCTATTGTTTAACAGTGAAATTAATCACAATTAATTTTTTTAAACGCAGTTAATTTTTTTGAGTTAATCACATGAGTTAACAGTGGTTAATCCACAGCCCTAATATAAATCATTAAAAAATAATGTAGTAATGAGGAAATACTATTTGCATTTTAGATGTGTGTTATGGGATATCCCAAGATATATAATCACTAAGGCTATGATTTAGACATGGGTATTTTTAATAGAAGTCATGGACAGATCACGAGCAATAAACAAAAATTAATGGCCAGTGAATCATAGAATCATAGAATATCAGGGTTGGAAGGGACCTCAGGAGGTCATCTAGTCCAACCCTCTGTTCAAAGCAGGACCAATTCCCAACTAAATCATCCCAGCCAGGGCTTTGTTAAGCTTGACCTTAAAAACTTCTAAGGAAGGAGATTCCACCACCTCCCTAGGTAACCCATTAAAGTGCTTCAACACCCTCCTAGTGAAAAAGTTTTTCCTAATATCCAACCTAAACCTTCTCAACTGCAACTTGAGACCATTACTCCTTGTTCTGTCATCAGGTACCACTGAGAACAGTCTAGATCCATCCTCTTTGGAACCCCCTTTCAGGTAGTTGAAAGCAGCTATCAAATCCCCCCCTCATTCTTCTCTTCTGCAGACTAAACAATCCCAGTTCCCTCAGCCTCTCCTCATAAGTCATGTGTTCCAGCCCCCTAATCATTTTTGTTGCCTTCTGCTGGACTCTTTCCAATTTTTCCACATCCTTCTTGTAGTGTGGGGCCCAAAACTGGAGACAGTACTCCAGATGAGGCCTCACCAATGTCAAATAGAGGGGAATGATCACGTCCCTTGATCTGCTGGCAATGCCCTTACTTATATAGCCCAAAATGCTGTTAGCCTTCTTGGCAACAAGGGCACAGGAGTGACTCATATCCAGCTTCTCATCCACTGTAACCCCTAGGTCCTTTTCTGCAGAACTGCTTCCTAGCCATTCGGTCCCCAGTCTGTAACAGTGCATGGGATTCTTCCGTCCTAAGTGCAGGACTCTGCACTTGTCCTTGTTGAACCTCATCAGGTTTCTTTTGGCCCAATCCTCTAATTTGTCTAGGTCCCTCTGTATCCTGTCCCTACCGTCCAGCGTATCTATCACTCCTCCCAGTTTAGTGTCATCTGCAAACTTGCTGGGGCACTCTGCTTGAAACCGTCTGCCAACTAGACATGGAGCCATTGATCACTACCCGTTGAGCCCGACGATCTAGCCAGCTTTATATCCACCTTATAGTCCACTCATCCAGCCCATACTTCTTTAACTTGTGGGCAAGAATAGTGTGGGAGACTGTATCAAAAGCTTTGCTAAAGTCAAGGAATAACACATCCACTGCTTTCCCCTCATCCACAGAGTCAGTTATCTCCTCATAGAAGGCAATTAGGTTAGTCAGGCATGACTTGCCCTTGGTGAATCCATGCTGACTGTTCCTGATCACTTTCCTCTCCTCTAAATGACCTGTCCATGACTTATACTATAAATAGCCCTGACTAAATCTTGGGGTGGCCACTGCTATGGGCAGTCTGCCCTGGGGCTGCTGCTGTGGGGGGCACTGCAGGGGGCTGCTGCTGCAGGGGTGGGGCCAGTGGCTTGGGCGGTCCCCGGGGCCAGCCACACCAGCCGCTGCTCGGGCAGTCCCTAGGACCAGCTTCCTGGGGCTGCTCCAGCAGTGGCTGGTGTAGCTGTCCCTGGGGCCACCTGAGCAGCTGGCCCCAAACCAACTGCTTGAATGGCCCTGGGGTTGTTAAAAGCTGTGAAGGGGTTCATAAATTGTACATGTGTGGCATTCTTTCTGGGGATTTGGCTAGTATGTGAGTGTACACCAGGATCTGGAGCTTCCTGATTATTATAGTGCCAACGGCCAGTGTGAGTGTGTGCATATTGAGACATTGCTCAAAGAAGGAAGGTGGTGTGAGGAACTTTGTTTCCCCTTTTTGTCCTTTAATAGTGTTAGTTGCAATCCTGTGGGTGAGAGTGTATGGGTTATAAAAAGAGGTGAAAAACTTGCACATTTCAGCAACTGTGGGGTTGGCGGATTAAAGATATGTCTGTTAACAGGGCATATTAGAACACTGCTGAAAGAGGGCAGAGTTAAGGTTGCATGGGCATCTGTGTATTTCCTGACTTTAAACGTTTATGTTTTGCTCTACTCGTTGTTCCATAAGGGCTTGACATACCACCACGCAACCTTGACTATGCATTAATATAGTTTTTTCCCCATTGAATTTCCTAGGTTTTTTTGTTAACAGGAAAAGATATGTTGTTGGTAGGAATTGGTAGTCATTTAGGCAGTTGTACATATCATGTCCTGTAATTAGCATACTATATCCAATCAGCCTGTAATCAGAAATCCCCATGTCATGGCATACTCCTTGCTCTCCCACAAACTTCTGCAACCTCATGATCCAGAATCACCCACAATCCACACATAGCAGTGCATATCATTTTTCCTCTCAGTGATCAAAGTAATGAGTTCCAAAGCTGTGAGTTCCAAACTTCAGTATTATGTGTCTTTGGAAACACAAGTATCATGAAGTAGCCTGCCCCTCCTGCCCCCCCTCACCCCCCACTGCCCTTCCTTCTTTTGCCTAGGGGCTAGCAAAATATAGATGTTCTCAAACAACCAATCCAAGACTTGCCTACCACTTGTGCTCATTTCCTAACCCCTCCACAGCTGTAGCCCCTCCCTGTCCCTCTGCCCCCTTCCTCCCCACACACACATATACACTAAACTGGGAGGAGTGGTAGATACACTGGAGGGTAGGGAAAGAATACAGAGGGACCTAGACAGATTACAGGATTGGGCCAAAAGAAACTTGATGAGGTTCAACAAGGACAAGTGCAGAGTCCTGCACTTAGGACGGAAGAATCCCATGCAGTGCTACAGACTAAGGACCAAATGGCTAGGCAGCAGTTCTGCAGAAAAGGACCTAGGGGTTACAGTGGACGA
Organism: Trachemys scripta elegans; assembly: GCF_013100865.1. Taxonomy (NCBI): domain Eukaryota; kingdom Metazoa; phylum Chordata; order Testudines; family Emydidae; genus Trachemys; species Trachemys scripta. The sequence continues at coordinate 121,282,126 of NC_048299.1, read as the reverse complement.
GAAGCTGGATATGAATAAGGTCTGGATCTGATATACAGATGCTCCCCGGGTTACGCAAAACCGATTTACAAAAATCCAGTCTTACAGACAAAGTTCCATAAGGGTTTTGTTTTGTTTTTTTTGGCATAATTGTCAGAGATACATTCCCGACTTACGCAAAATTCGACTTAAGCAAGGTGTTCCAGAATGGAACGCTTGCGTAAGTCAGGGAGCTTCTGTAACTGCGTCTAAACTTGGGGGTTAGGGTTATATAACTTTAACTATACCGATATAGTTAATGTGGTACAATTTTGGTGTGCAGAAAAGCTCTCATAAGCCTTAGTTACCTAGGGCCTCATCCAAAGTCCAGTGAAATCAAAGATTCCCTTTGACTTCAAGGGGTTTTGGCTTAGGTCTGTAGAGTGGTACCTTACTCTGAAAGCTGCTCCATTGATTTCAGTGGGTTATTTGGAGAGTATTCTGTTGCTCTAGGTGAGTAAGAATGACAGAATCTGTTTTTTATTAGCAAACAAATATACTTGAAGTGCTAAATTACATTTCCCTGTTCCTTTCCTTGGTAACCCATGTTCTCAGTAACACCTAAGAATTAATATGTGATTATGTAATTAAAGATTTCATCATAATGCTTATGAATAAGAGGAAAAACTTAAGACTGCACATTCACCTTTTGGCGTTTCTTGACTTTTGAGATCTTAACCATACAGTGTTAACTTTTTCATAACATACATTTTTAAATGTAATTTATATGTACTTATATTACATGTGTCTGTCCCACTCCTCCACCAATACCTCCCTCATTATCACCCCACATATGAAAGCGAGAATGTTAGAAAAATCTGCATTAAAGGTTTAGTTTTGCCAGTTTGTTCTAAGTATGCTTCTATATGAGTCTCTGTAGATTTGATTGGAACACTTGCCATATTTGCAGACATACTGCAGTGTGTAAATCTGATTACTGATGGGCTCTCTCTAGAGAATTCTAGATATTTGAATATGAAGCGAAGAGTGAGAGTCTCCAGGGTGAATCTGATTTGCCTTTGTGTCCCTACCAAAGCATGTAATAATATTCATTCATGGTAGATTAGTGGTCTGATTTGTTTTATTGTGCAGAAAAATAGTCAGAGAAATAATAGGCAATGTCTTGGGCAGCTGATACTCATTTCAATTAGCTCTGCCATGAATGTTTCAGTGATTTTATTGCACATACCAAAATTACCTCCTCCCAAGTTCCCACTCACAAAAAGAATGTCTTTGTTTTTTTTATTTAGAAATTCAGTAATATTCCAGGTGTTATTATAGTGTTTGTCTTATACAGGAAATATAGGACTCAATTTAGCATTCTTTACTCAGGCAAAACTTCCAGTGACAGGAAATTCAGTGGGAGTTTTGCCTGACTAAGGACTGCAGAATTGGGCCTGTTGCTGAGTGCTGCTGCTAATGACATGGGTGATGACATATATGACCAAAGAATCATGTAAGCTCTATTGCTAGTGTTAATTATGTGTAATATGATGTAAGTGATTGTCAGGATAACCCTGTAGGCATAAACATAAATAGTGTTGCTGAGCCTTTGCTGCTGCTGTTGTCCTGCCATCATTTTCAGACACTGTCAGAAAGTGAAAATTAGGATAATTGAAAATACATTTCAGCATTGCTATAAGAAATAGACAGGAATATTGCTGTCACTGCCTTTAGTGGATTTCTTTGGGTGGGCTAATCCTCAAGTTTGAAATATCTAAACTTTCTATAACCACAGGTTCGGTCTTACCAAGATCGATTTAGCCTTCATTCTTCCAAAGGGGATTAAGTGGATTTCCTACACTTTGTTATGTGTAGGTCTTTTCAACAAAATATTAAAAATCACACTCCTATCAGCTTAGAACAGGGGTTTTCCCCTGTGTTCTGGCTAAACCTGCCTTTCTCCTTGTCAGTTGCAGGGTACTATGTGCAAGTTTTTCTGTTAAATGCTAACTTCCATTCCAGAGGGAGCTGGATTACAGTGACAAGTGAAGTGACTCCTGGATGGACCAGTATTTCAAGCCCAATTGTGCATTCCTTGCTCATTCAGGGACTATTCACATGAGTGAAGACTGATATATGAATATAGGTTGCAGGATCACGCCCCTAAAGTTTGTAAATTGCTTTGAGATCCTTCCAGAAGAAAGATGCTGCATTCATTTAAGATTTTCTTCTGCTCTGTTTAGCTGTAATATAAAATTCCTGATTGATTCATTTTTTTAAAAATGGTCTATATGCAATCTCTCTCTCTATCTATAGATCTGGTTCTGCAGAGAATCATTCTGGCTTTGATTGTTCCCCCGTATGGTGAAAGTTGAATGCTATCTGGACAACAAAGGGGATAAATATTAATATTGATGAGGATTCAACCACTGCCTCCTGCTAAACCATTTGTTTTTTAATGATTTAATAAGCTCAACCAAGTGCTGCTAATTAGCAATGTGAATATGGCTGCACACAATCATCATTATTATAGCCAAGCTTTTAATTTCTAATTATTTATAGACTTTTAGGCTGGGGCAGAATTCTTAAAGAGACTGATGTCCTTCAAGCCCTACCAGCAGCAGTCTCCCTGAGCAGGGAGAGTTGGACACATAAAATAAAAAGGGAAATGGTTATATCTAAAGAAATCACTGGACAACATAGCACTTAGTCATTTACCAGCCATATGATGGGGAAAATGGCATTTACTACAGGAGAGTAGTTCTCACGAGTCTTTTATAATGACATAGTTTCTCAGTAATACCCTTTTATTTTTCTGACAATAAACAGGGACTTTTAAAGGCTACACTGAGAAGTCAGAATGTAGGATTCAGAGGTTTGCCCTTGGCAGATATTGCTATTTGTACCAAACAATTATGGAAATTTTATATTTTTCACAACTGTGCCTTGAGAAGTGAACTTACTACAGGATCCCAAAATATTGTGCTTAAAATTCTTATCCTGACATAAAAAATATGAAGAAATTTGCAAAATAAATTACAAAGGAAGCATTCTGAAGGGATAATGGTGAGCAGTGGCCAATGCAATTAAAATGAACATGCCCATTTATCTTCCTACCCCTGGCTTGCCTCTAATAAATCAGCACACATGTAATTGGCATGGGAGCCTGCAACCAGATGTATTTACAAAAACAACTTTTACATAACAAAACACTAAGCAAATAACAGACTGAAAGCAAGGCATGAATGTGACCTCTTCAGTAAGGTAAACCCCGCTGTTCATGAACATATATATCACCATGCCAGACTGATGAACTAGCCTGGCTAGGTGCATTATGTTATGGAAGTTTATAGGCACTCTGAAGTTCTGGGGGAAGGATACTAGTCTGTATGGACCATTAGTCTATTTAATATAATTATAATTGTTGAACTACTTCTTGTATACTGTGTAATTTATTCATATTATTTGTATAGCACCAACAGCATGTCAGGGAGCTTTGCAAACAAGTATCCTTGCCCCAAAGCAGGGCTTTGGAACGGAGCCCAGAGCTGGAGTGCGGAGCAGCTCCAGAGCAGTGGAACTGCAGGTTTTTGCCTGGAGCTGGAGTGGAGCCAGAGCACAGCTCCAAAGCCCTGCTCCAAAGATCCCACAATGTACAAAGGATAGGGGAAGGGAAAGCAGAGTAGTGAAGCATTGTAGTTTGCATGGATCTTGCCAGTTCCATGTCAGTTTTGCTGACCTTTTTGTTTTGCTTTCTCTTTAACTCTCCACTGCCTAACCAGATGAGGATTTGACTGTATAGACTTTTGGAATATGTGTTTTAAGGAGAAATTTGAAAGAGAAGAGGCATGGTAGGCCAGTTCAGGGAAGAGGTTCCAAGCACGTGGAGCTGCATGGAAAAAGGCTTAGAATAAGACAGTGGAAAGAACCTGGAGGAGACAGATGGTCATGATGCTTGGGTGGAGGAAAGAGGGTGAGTCGGGAAGGGGAAGGAGACAAGAGTAGAGAGATAGTTAGGAGGTAAGTTGTGTAGGGCCAAGAAGGAAAGGACAAAGAGCTTAGGTTTTATGAGAAAGTGAGGACAAGCCAATGAAGTAAATGTGAAGAGGGTGGGGCCTTAGTCATAATGTTGGGGAAGATTTAATGATTTTTGCAGTAGCATTCTGCTCTGATAAACTGAGGAGGCAGTTTGGGAGACAGAGAAGAAGAGTTGAGTTGGGTAGACTAATAGAGTCTGGATAATAGTTTTGGCAGTGGGAACAGAAAAGAAGGGATAGAGTTTTAGAGATTTTCTAAAGGAAAAGTCTTTGGACTTTAAAGATAACTTTCAGAATACGGGTGAAGGAGAATGAGGAGTCAAAAATAACAAGGTGGAAACAAGTCTGAGTGACAGGAAAGATGCTGCAGTTGCCAATACATAAGGGGAAAAAAGGGAAGGGTCCCCTCTTACTTATATTCCCTTCTTGATTACATTACAGTCCACAAAGATACTCAGTGCCCCTGCAATATGACATGCTTGCAAAAATATTTCTAAGGAGAAACTATATACACAATCATATAGATCCCAATTCTGTTCTCATACTGGATTTCAATTGAGTTAGTTTGCATTTACACTGATGCAGCTGAGAGCAGATTGGGTTTATGGATGACACCAAATATAGACCAAAAGGAAAGCCTCCCGTCTCCAGTCTGGGCAGCTTGGAACAGAGCAGCTGGACAATGGCTCTACTAAAGTGGAAGTAGCTGGTGTTACTCCCCACATATATGTGGGAGGGGGCTAGGCCTTGAGATCCACACAGTGGTGAATTCACTAGTTGCTCACCTTTCCACACCAGCTATACTGATAAGCCCTGCTACATGCTGCTGTGAGGAAAGATACCATGGAGCAGAGCTCTGCAGTGTGCAGGAGGTGCAGATTATCCCTATGCAGCCTCCCTGGTTGCCTTCCTATCTAGAAACTACTAGATACATATCTTCTTATAGGCTTCACCATAGAAATGGGCCTTGTAACTAGTTTATTTATTTGTAGAACACCAGGGCGTGCACAGTACTTAACTGATATATAGAAAGAAGTGATACCCTTGCCAAGGGTTTAAAATTTAAGAGGCCCCAAACCTGCAAACATTTATGCACATGGCCTAATTTTATGCACTGTGAGTTACTTTTTAATATTGACTTCAGGGGGACTATTCACAGTGTGTAAACTAAGGCACACGTGAGAGTCTTTGCAGGATCAGGGTCTAAATTAAGTTAACAAACCAAACCACCAGGTATACGAAGAGGAAGATCTGAGCAATCTTAATCCCTAGAACAGACTGGGTATTTGTTAGGCTACTGTTTTGATGACTAGCAGGATTTTAATACACTAGGGTGCACTTACTGTCCAGACCACTTGTTTATTTTGGTCCCAATGTACAGAGCAGTCTCTTTCTCCATCTTGTGACTTCCCTTTTCTCCGCACTTTACCGTGGAAGAGCAAGTCTACAGAGATTGACATGTTATCAGATTACTAATGAGACATTTGGTCCTTCTAAGATCAACATTAATTCTCTCTCTCTTTCTTGTCAACTAGTGGTTTCTTATACAAGTTTTCCTCAAACATGTGAAGCAGCTAGTATCTTATGTGTGGGTTGTGATCATTATCCTTCTTACAATGGGCACTTTAAAAGAGTTCCATTTCTGCAAATAACTAGTTCCTTTATGTTACTAAGGCTGTAAATTGTGCAAAGATCAATCTATAATATAAACAAAACAAAAGCTCCTCAGTAGAGTACCTGCTATGTCACTGTTGTGCACTAGGTGGTAGCACTATCTCCATCCAACAAGCTATGCATCCACTCACAGATTAGAATGACAATTATAGCAGTTTATTGATAATATTATGTATTATTGATTTATGTAGGACACTATACCATCACCTATGGTTGTGTATATCCAGCTACTCTTGCTCTTCAGAGAGAAAAAGCTGGAAAATTCACTTGTTTTTCATCCACTCTCTCCCACTCCTGAGTCACATTCAGCTGATTCTGTCTGCTGATTCTGTCTGCTCTTGTTCGTTTTTGAAAAGTGTTCAGCTACTTCAGCAGCACCATTTCCTTCCATTTACAGTACTCTCATCAGCAGACCAGCAGACCAGAAAAAGCACTTCAGCATACAATTGCTCTCTGCTCTGCTGTGAGACAACTACAGGATTGTATATTGAAACACACAGAGATTAAATATATGGTATTGCTAACCCTAGGTATTCCAAAAGCATGAGTCAGGCCCCCAAATACCATAAGATCACTTTAAAAATCATGAGATTTTTTAAAAAATTAAACATTGAGTTCATTTTATTTGCCTTTGGCTTTTGGACCTTTGAAGTTCACTTGTGGCATGTTTTCAAATGTTTCTCCCTAACCTCAAAGGCTAGAAATTTGCTTTGTTTTCTAATGAAAGCTGAGAGATTCTCAAGACATTATATTATTCTATGAGAAGGGAGTTCAATAAACACACTAAACATTGCAAATGTTGCAAGAGCTGGCAACACTGAATAAACATTTTAATATACAGAAACTAACAAACAACAACAAGCAGACATGAACTCTTCTGGGGAACTCTCTGCTCATTTTCTTTCTGTTTGAAAACAAAATAAGGATTTATTCCAATAAGGTGTATGTGAGGATATATATGTCTATTAGTTTTTCCTACTTATCTACTGTACTTCTGATAGCTGGTGTGGAGTAAGTGGCTAAGGAGTTCTGAAAAATACAGAAAGCAATTAGAATAATTAGTAATTTAATTAAAATATACAGGTGTGATTGGTTTCACAGCTCACAAGGGGAATGGATCCAGAATACTAATACTGACACTACATCCTCCCGACAGCACATTATGCTTGCCAGGCTTTTTCACACCTTATTCCATTAAATCAACACCTGGACTGAACCAGACTTTAAGCAACCACCTTTATTAATGTGTGCTGTGCATTATTTATTAATTGTAATCCATTGTTACCTAATACTAATTTTTCTCTTATGTTGGACTACTGCGAGGTGAATGGGAGAAACATAGGGCGTGGCTATACTTGCAAGTTAGAGCACATTAAAGCAGCCCCAGGCGCCCTAACTCCCAACCTGTCCACAGTGGCAAGGCACTTAGAGTGCCTGGACTCTGCAGCTGGAGCGCTCCTGGTAATCCACCTCCACGAGAAGTGTAATGCTTGTTGCGCCTCGGCTGAAACACCCCTGTGTCAGTGTGAACAAGGTGTTGCATTACTGCACTTTGATCAGCCTCTGGAAACATCCCATAATCCCCTTAAATCAAGTGGCCACTCTGGTAATTGTTTTGGAATTGGCTATAGGAATGCAGATATCCCCTTTCAAAGCTCCATTTCTGACAGCTGGCATGCTTATCTGCTCCGTGACAAAGCAAGCCATTAGTGTGGAATGTTGCTTGCTGTGAGTGTGTGAGAGAGAGGTGGGGGGAAAGGGCGGTCTGAACTTACAAGACAGCATGCTGACACACTCTCAGCACCCCAAAAACCCACTCTCTCTCCCCCCACATACACACAACACACTTCCTGTCACACTCCCCGTATTTGAAAAGCATGTTGCAGCCACTTGAATGCTGGGATAGCTCCCACAACGCACTGCTCTTTGTGGCATTGCAAGAGCTGCTAATGTGGCCACGCCAGTGCGCTTCCAGCTGAGAGTGTAAACGCTCTGCAGTGTTTTCCCTGATGTGGTCTCTGAAGGCTGGTTTAACTCCCAGTGTTCTACATCTGCAAGTGTAGCCATGCCCATAGGTTCAAGCCTCTTGGAAATATAAACACAGCCTCCGTGCCTTCGCTCTCTGATAGGTTATGTCTACACTACAGACCTTACAGCAGCACAGCTGTACCACTGCAGCTGTGCCACTGTAGGGTCTCCTGTGTAGCTGCTCTATGGCGGGGGCAGAGGGGAGAGAGAGAAATCTCCTGCTGGCATAATTAAACCACCCTCCAATGAGTGTCTCCTGCCGACATAGCGCTGTCCACACTGACACTTTTGTCTGTGAAACTTATATCTGTCAGGGGTGTGTTTTTTTCACACCCCTGACTGATAAGAGTTTTGCCGACAAAAGTGCTAGTTTAAACAAAGCCTTAGACAGAAAAAAGCTCCAAACCCCACCCCCCAAAAAACAAAAAACAACCCTTGTGAACAAAGTGATAAATAAACAGAGCTGTATATTTCTTTAGTGAGTTCCCCATTTCCCAGTTGCCCATTGTGCAGTTAAAGCAGTCTAAATTAGAATTATTTCCTGTTACTCACCTAATTCAGCCTAACTGTATACAATTTTCACTTTTATAAATATGAATAACATACAGAGACAAATAAGCACCTATGGTCCCAATCTTGTAAAGATTTACAAGTGCTTAATTTAAAAAACCCCAAAATTAAATACAGTGCATCTAAATAAAGGCTATCCTTGCCAACTTGCAGAAGATTAAAAGCTAAGCCTAAAGTAAGCACATTTGTCCTAATGGTATTCTGAATGTATGAAATATATTCATCTATAAGGAAACCTTTCACAGCTACTTTCATCTATTTGTTGGTCACAAATGTGTGATTTTTGATCATTTTCCAAAAGAGATAATTTAAAAAGAAATACAACAAAATGAAGAAACTGAGAAACAAAAACAACGAAACAGGAAAATTTATATAAAGAAAAATAGATGAATGGAACAAGTGAAATATTTGATTAACCAACATGAGTTAATCTCTACACAAATTGCATAATTCTTCATTGTACCAAACATAGCACTTATCTAATTTGACTCCAAGCAAGTAAATAGGAACAATTTAATCCTGAAACTGGGAATTTGGCCATATCTACACATACAGCACTGCAGTAGCACCGATGCAGCTGCAGTATGTCTGGTGAAGACACTCTATGCTGATGGGAGAGAGCTCTTCCATTGGCATAAAAAAACCACCTCTGTTAGTGGCAGAAGTTATGTCAGTGGAAGAAGCTCTCCTGTCGACATAACTCTGTGCACGCAAACACTTATGTTGGTGTAAGTTATGTCACTCAGGGGGTGGTTTATTCACTCCCCTGAGCCAACACAAATTATGCTGACATAGGCTGTAGTGTAGAGTTTCTGTGATGCACGAAACTCCTCCTTGAACCCTATAGGCTCCTAAATTCATTTGGAGCCTACATTTTTGCAGTAGATGTTCCCTAGGTGTCTATGTTTCTGCCTCTAGGCATGTGCGTTGCTGCTCTTCACTAGATGTCCAGGCACCTATTTCCTGTCTAAGCCCTGAACCGATTCACAAACCAGGGGCAGATAAGTCATGTGTGGGGCCCAGTCCAGTAGGTATGTTCAGAGGGTGCTTTCCAGATTGGGACCCTCAGATGAGTTTGCACAAAACAGCCAGGGTTGGGAGGACTTCCCTCATAACTCAGCCCAATGGTTAGGCTATTCACCTGAGAAGTTGGAGAGCCCAGTTCAAGACCCCCTCCACTTGAAGAGGAGAAAGGATTTGAACAGGGAGCTGGTAGCGCTCAGGGGAGTGTCCTAACCATTGGGCTATGGGATATTCTGGTGTAGGATTCCCTCCATCTCTCCTGGTGAAGTTGTTGCACTAATTAAACAGTCATTGGAGTAGAGGGACTGGATCCTGAGTGTCCCATGTGAGAGCTCTAACCACCAGGCTACATAGTCATGTTCATGCCTGTGTACTAGCTCTCTCAATTTCACTCGCTCTCTTAAAGAGTCTCTTCGGCCAGAGAGCAAGAGCGAGAAAGAGAGCAAGCATGAGAACCGATGGTGGTTAGAGCAGGCTGGGAGGCCCAGGATCCAGTGCCTCTGCTCCAATGACTCTTTTATTATTTGTCCAGAATGCAACAGCTTTAACAAGAGAGCCAGAGGAAGCTGCACATCAGAATACCCCATAGCCCAATGGTTAAAGCGCTTATCTAAGAGGTGTCAGAGCCCTGCTCAGATTCCTTCTTCCACTCAAGGGGAGTACCCTAACCACTGGGCTAAAAGTTATGAGGGAAGTCATCCTCCTCCTTCACCACCCCCCACTCCCTTCCCTTTGCTTTAGGAACCTAACTCCAAAAGAGGATTTGCAGCTGAGAATCACACACAGAAGGAGGCACCTCCTTGCAGCTCAGACTTTGGCATCTATCTCCGAGACAGTGGCAGGGCTCAGCATACACCTGTCTCGTTAACATCTTACATTGGCTATTTTAAGTGGTTCCCTGGCTAGTGGGCTGGCTTTTGTGAATCTCAGTCTAAGGTGCCTATCTCTCCCCATTCATTGTATAAGAGTTCAGGGACCTAACTGGGGTTTTAAGAATCACAGTGATTTTCTAGGTGCCTAAAAGTTAAGCATGGAAATGCTCAGTGTCACTATGCCTAACTCCTTTTGTATATTCAGGTCTAAGTAACTAAAATTAATGCTTTTGCTACTGAATGAACTATATTATTTATAGGTATTACCACAGTGCCTAGGAGCCCTAGTCATAGACCAGGACCTCACTGTGCTAGGCACTGTACAAACATAGAACATATATGTTCTGAATGTTCAAAGTATGATCATCCAAGTTGCATGTTTTTGGCCCTATGATCATATGCCTAATATGTATGAAAGCTATACAATTTTTACATAGGATTTTATATAGCACCCATTGAAGACAATGTAAACAGTCCCATCAACTTTAATGGGTACTGGATTGGAACCATAGTGCAGTAGGCACTCATGGGTTAAGTGGAATATCAAGTAACATTTTAATTAAGATTTGCACACAAAAGAACTATGTGAAAATAAATTAAAATATTCTTTAATGTTTCTCAATTTAAATTTAAATATCAGGAACTACATTACTGCTATGTTCAAAAGTCATTTTTGTTTTCTCACTCGGAAAAAATCATAACGCAAAAAAAAATTTTATAACCAATCCAGAAACCTACTCCTTCCTTATTTACCCATATGAGTAGCCTCACGGATACATTTGGGGTTACTTGCAGAATAGGGGCTCCAGAATTGGACTATTTAGAATGTATTCTGAGACGCAAGGAACCAGATTCATGAGAAGAATATTGTGGAGATAATTGCCATTTGCAAGAATTTAACAAGTAATGCATTTTGCTGATTATTCTTTACTTTCCATGTAAACATTTCAAAGTAAGCTTTAATGAATATATTTATCTAGTAACATATTCCAATTTACATAAATTACTGTACTTTGAAAATATCCATTTTCCATATTTCCTACTTATGGATTTCCATAAAATCCATAACAAGAATAAAAAATATTGCTCCAACTAACTGGTAAAACAGCCCATTTTCTTATTTGCTATTGAAAGTAGATAAATAACAAATAGGAATGCAATTTGTTAAAATTATGCAAAGAAAAGTATCTTCCCATTATTCCATTTATGTATCCTGCTTGAGGCATTTTGTGTCTTTGCGTGTTAATACACATTCCCCAAACCTATCTTTTATTTTATTGTAGAATTTAAACACCTGATCTTCTCATCTCAATACATCATCAGAATAATAAATCTGGTGCCTCAATATCTCAGTATGAAGCTTGGAAAACAATGTTCCTCAACACTTTTCATATATTTTGATAAACACTTCTAAGGGTTCATACAACCCTTTGTAACAATTCTATGATTCTTAGCTTAAATTGTCAATGTTTTAAAGGGCAACTCTTAAAACTGTTTAGAATGAGTCACATTGAAGTTCATAATTTAATCAATAGTTGAAGCTATCAAACAGGTAAAATATTTATAACATATATACAATTTACTTCAATGTTTGCAAAGTTAGAAAATGTATCAACCTCTGGTGGGCCTATTCTGTAGAGTAAAAATCTCTCTTAGTCCTGCTTTATTTGAAACCATGAGGAGACTTCATAATTCCTTCTTTTATCTACATCCAAAAAGAGAAAGAAAAATGTTATTGTTTTATTTTTCAAGCAATCTTTAACATGTTCACTCTCTTAGGCCTGGTCTACACTACGAGTTTAGGTCAAATTTAGCAGCATTAAATCAAATTAACCCTGCACCCATCCACACAATGAAGCCATTTACTTCGACATAAAGGGCTCTTAAAATCGATTTCTGTACTCCTCCCCGATGAGGGGAGTAGTGCCGAAATCGACATTGCCAGTTCAAATTAGGGTTACTGTGGATGCAATTTGACAGTATTGGCCTCCGGGAGCTATCCCACAGTGCACCATTATGACCGCTCTGGACAGCAATCTGAACTCGGATGCACTGGCCAGGTAGACAGGAAAAGCCCCGCAAACTTTTGAATTTCATTTCCTGGTTACCCAGTGTGGAGAGCACAGGTGACCACGCAGAGCTCATCAGCACAGGTAACCATGCAGTCCGAGAATTGAAAAAGAGCACCAGCATGGACCGTACAGGAGGTACTGGATCTGATCGTTCTGTGGGGAGATGATTCCGTGCTAGCAGAACTACCTTCCAAAAGACGAAATGCCAAAACATTTGAAAAAATCTCCAAGGGCATGATAGAGATAGGGATTCATATCAGTGCCGCATGAAAGTTAAGGAGCTCAAACAAGCGTACCAGAAAACCAAAGAAGCAAACAGAAGGTCCGAGACAGAGCCACAGACATGCCACTTCTACGCTGAGCTGCATGCAATTCTAGGGGGGGCCGCCATCACTACCCCACCCCTGACCGTGGATTCCGAGGAGGGGGTACTCTCAGCCATGCCTGAGGATTTTGCGGACGGGGAAGAGGAGGAGGAGGAGGAGGAGCTTGCGGAGAGCACACAGCACTCCATTCTCCCCAACAGCCAGGATCTTTTTCTCAGCCTGACTGAAGTACCCTCCCAACCCTCCCAAGGCGGTATCCCAGACCATGAAGCCATGGAAGGGACCTCTGTTGAGTGTACCTTTGTAAATATAAAACATGGTTTAAAAGCAAGTGTTTTTTTAATGATTAATTTGCCCTGAGGACTTGGGATGCATTCGCGGCCAGTACAGCTACTGGAAAAGTCTGTTAACATATCTGGGGATGGAGCGGAAATCCTCCAGGGACATCTCCATGAAGGTCCCCTGGAGGTACTCCAAAAGCCTTTCCACAAGGTTTCTGGGCACGGCAGCCTTATTCCATCTTCCATCGTAGGACACTTGACCACGCCATGCTATTAGCAAGTAATCTGGTATCATTGCATGACAAAGCCTGGCAGCGTATGGTCCCGGTGTTTGCTGGCATTCAAGCAACATCCGTTCTTCATCTTGCTGTGTTATCCTCAGGAGAGTAATATCGTTCATGGTAACCTGGTTGAAATACGGGAATTTAATTAAGGGGACAGAGGTAGCCGTTCCTACCAGGCTGTTTGCCTGTGGCTGAAAAGAAGTCCTTCCCTGCAGTTAGCCAAGCAGTTGGGGGGGGAACGCATTGGCACCGAGCTTTTCGTGTTTGGCTAGCAGGAATCTTCCCTGATACCAGCCACGCGGTCGGGGGAGGGGTAAAGCGATCATCCCAGAGAATTGGCTGGGGCGGGGGTTAAGTTTGGTTTCTGCTGCTGCACGTTAGCACGAAAACTGCAGCACTCAATGGGCTTTGCTTGGTATGGGAAAGGAGGGCGCTGCTTTTATGAAGGTTGCAGAAGCCAAAAGCCAATGGCTTACCATGGCCACATGCAAGCCGACTTCTGTTGCCCGTTCCTGCGTCTGTGATCTCTAACACTAAAGCTGCAGACACTCAATATTAAGGTGCAAAATGCGACCTTGTCACGTGCTATGTAATGTGAATAGTGTTGTTCACTGTGAAAGAGTATAAGCATTGTTCTGTGAAATGTATCTTTTTAAATACTTCTCTCCCTTTTTTCCCTCCTGCAGCTGCAAATTTTTCAAGCCTTCCTCCTCTGTCCTGAAGGCTATAAGGCGGCAAAAAAAACGCACGTGAGACGAAATGTTCTCTGAGATCATGCAATTGACCCGCAATGAAAGAGCTCATCTGAATGAGTGGAAGGACACGGTATCAAAGTACAGGAAAGCTGCCAATGAACGTGAGGACAGGAGGGACAAACATGAGGACAGGAGGGATGAACGTGAGGAGAGGACGGATGCTCGAGATGAGAGGTGGCGGCAGGAAGATCAGAGGAGGCAGGATGCAACGCTGGGGCTGCTGCGTGATCAAATGGACATGCTCCAGCATCTGGTGGAGCTTCAGGAATGGCAGCAGGATCACAGAGTGCCGCTGCAACCCCTGTATAACGGCCCTCCCCAAGTTCCATAGCCTCCTCACCCGGATGCCACAGAAGGCGGGGGGGGGAGAGGGGGAGGCTCCATGCACCCTGCCACTCCACCCCAGTGGACATCCCAAGTAAAAGGCTGTCATTTTGACTTTTGAAGTGGCCTTTTCCTTCCCTCCTCCCCTCCTCCCAAACCCCACTCAGGCTACCTTGTCAGTTCTCTCCCTATGTTTATAATCAATTAATAAAGAATACATGATTTTTAAATGATAGTGACTTTATTTCCTTTTATTTCCTTTGAAAGCAAGCTGTGATCGAAGGTGGGAGGGAGGGTTGCTTACAGGGAATGAGTGAATCATGGGGGCAGGTTTTCATCAAGGAGAAACAAACAGAACTTTCACACCGAAGCCTGGCCAGTCATGAAACTGGTTTTCAAAGCTTCTCTGATGCGCAGCACATCCTGCTGTGCTCTTCTAATCGCCCTGGTGTCTGGCTGCATGTAATCAGTGGCAGGTGATTTGCCTCAACCTCCCCCTCTGCCATAAACGTCTCCCCCTTACTCTCACAGAGATTGTGGAGCACACAGCAAGCAGCAATAACAATGGGAATATTGGTTTGGCTGAGGTCTGAGTGAGTCAGTAAAGTGCACCAGCGACCCTTTAAACATCCAAATGCACATTCTACCACCATTCTGCACTTGCTCAGCCTGTAGTTGAACAGCTCATGACTACTGTCCAGGCTGCCTGTGTATGGCTTCATGAGCCATGGCATTAAGGGGTAGGCTGGGTCCCCAAGGATAACTATAGGCATGTCAACATCCCCAACGGTTATTTTCTGGTCTGGGAAGTAAATCCCTTGCTGCAGCCATTTAGACAGACTAGTGTTCCTGAAGACGTGAGCGTCATGAACCCTTTCTGGCCATCCCACGTTGATGTTGGTGAAACGTCCCTTGTGATCCACCAGTGCTTGCAGCACCATTGAAAAGTACCCTTTGTGGTTTATGTACTGGCTGCCCTGGTGCTCCAGTGCCAAGATAGGGACATGGGTTCCATCTATCGCCCGACCACAGTTAGGGAATCCCATTGCAGCAAAGCCATCCACTATGACCTGCACATTTCCCAGAGTCACTACCTTTGGTTGCAGCAGCTCAGTGATTGCTTTGGCTACTTGGATCACAGCAACCACCACAGTAGATTTGCCCACTCCAAATTGATTCCCAACTGACAGGTAGCTATCTGGCATTGCAAGCTTCCACAGGGCTAGCACCACTCGCTTCTCAACTGTGAGGGCTGCTCTCATCCTGGTATTCTGGCGCTTCAGGGCAGGGGAAAGCAAGTCACAAAGTTCCATGAAAGTGCCCTTACGCATGCAAAAGTTATGCAGCCACTGGAATCGTCCCAAACCTGCAACACTATGCGGTCCCACCAGTCTGTGCTTGTTTCCTGGGCCCAGAATCGGTGTTCAATGGCTAGAACCTGCCCCATTAATACCATGATCTCCAAAGCGCGGGGGCCCGCAGTTTGAGAGAATTCTGTGTCCATGTCCTCATCACTCTCGACGTCCCCCCGCTGCCATCGCCACCTCCTCCTTGCCTGGTTTTTCAGGTTCTGGTTCAGCATAAACTGCACGGTAATGCATCCAGTGTTTACAATGTTCATGACTGCTGTCTTGAGCTGAGCGGGCTCCATGCTTGCTGTGGTATGGTGTCTGCACAGTTCACCCAGGGAAAAAGGCATGAAACGGTTGTCTGCCATTGCTTTCACGGAGGGAGGGGGGAGGATGTACCCAGAACCACCTGCGACAATGTTTTTTGCCCCATCAGGCATTGGGATCTCAACCCAGAACTCCAATGGGCAGGGGAGACTGCGGGAACTATGGGATAGCTATGGGATAGCTACCCACAGTGCAACACTCTGGAAGTCAACACTAGCCTCGGTACTATGGATGCACACTGCCGAATTAATGTGCTTAGTGTGGCCGCATGCACTCAACTTTATACAATCTGTTGCCAAAAATCTAATTCTGTAAAATCAGAGTAATCCCATAGTGTAGACATACCCTTAGATAAGAATCACCAGATATGCATATGCTTAACTAAAAAGGCAACTAGAACATGATAGTGCAAAATATAAACTGGGGGGGGGTAGGGAGGGAACAGATAGTCAGTCACTGCAGTTTATAACTTCAAGTAAACTGAATATTCATAGATTCCAAGGTCAGAAGGGACCATTATGATCATCTAGTCTGACATCCTGTATAACAGAGATCATAGAACATCCTCAAAATAATTCCTAGAGCATAGTTTTTTTAAAAAAATCCAATTTTGATTTAAAAATTGACAGAGATGGGGAATCTATCACAACCCTTGTTAAATTGTTCCAATGGTTCACTACTCTCACCATGAAAAATGTACACCTTATTTCCAGTCTGAATTTGTCTTGCTTCAACTTCCAGCCATGGGATTGTGTTATACCTCTATCTGCTAGATTGAAAAGCCCATTATTAAATATTTGCTCCCCAGGTAGCAATTCACTGTAATCAAGTCACCCCTTAACCTTCTCTTTGTTAAGCTAAATAAATTGAGCTCCTTGCATCTATCACTGTGTGGCATGTTTTCTAATCATTTAATCATTCTTGTGGCTCTTCTCTGAACCCTATCCAATTTATTAACATCCTTCTTGATGTGAGGACACCAGAACTGGATACAGTATTCAAGCAGCAATCACACCAGTGCCAATTAGGTAAAATAACCTCTCTACTCCTACTCAAGATTCTGTCTAAGGACAGATTTAGGCCTTTTGGCCTCAGCATCATACTGGAGGTTCATGATCAGCTGATTATCGAGCATGACCCGCAAATCTTTTTCAGAGTCACTCCTTCCCAGAATAGTGTCCCCCATCCAGTAAGTATGGCCTACATCCTTTGTTCCTAGATGTATACATTTACATTTAGCCATATTAAAACACACATTTTTTTTACTTTTGCCAAGTTTACCAAGCAATCCAGTTTGCTCCAAATCAGTGACCTGTCCTTTTTGTTATTTACCGCTCCCCCAATTTTTATGTTCTCTGCAAACTTTATCAGTGGTGATTTTATGTTTTCTTTTAGGTCATTGATATAATGGCTTAATAGTGTAGAGCCGAGAACCAATCCCTATGGGATCCCACTGGAACAACATCCGCTCAATGATGAGTCCCCATCTACAATTATGTTTTGAGACCTATCAACTAGCCAGTTTTTAATCCATTTAATGTGTCCTGTGTTAGTTCTATATCTTTCTAGTTTTTTAATCAAGACGTCATGCAGTAGCAAGCCATGTGTCTTATAAAAATCTAATATATTATGTCAACACTATTACCTTTATCAATCAAACTCATAAAATCAACAACAACAAAAGATAAAGTTAGTTTGACAGGATCTGCAAAAAGAACAGGAGTACTTGTGGCACCTTACAGATTAACAAATTTATTAGAGCATAAGCTTTCGTGGACTACAGCCCACTTCTTCGGATGCATACAGAGTGGAATAAATATTGAGGAGATATATATACACACATACAGAAAGCATAAACAGGTGGGAGTTGTCTTACCAACTCTGAGAGGCCAATTAAGTAAGAGAAAAAAAACTTCTGAAGTGATCATCAAGATAGCCCAGTACAGACAGTTTGATAAGAAGTGTGAGAATACTTACAAGGGGAGATAGATTCAATGTTTGTAATGGCTCAGCCATTCCCAGTCCTTATTCAATCCTTTGTTGATTGTGTCTAGTTTGCATATCAATTCCAGCTCAGCAGTCTCTTGTTGGAGTCTGTTTTTGAAGTTGTAATATAGCCACCCGCAGGTATGTCATTGAATGACCAGACAGGTTAAAGTGTTCTCCCACTGGTTTTTGAGTATTATGATTCCTGATGTCAGATTTGTGTCCATTAATTCTTTTGCGTAGAGACTGTCCGGTTTGACCAATGTACATGGCAGAGGGGCATTGCTGGCACATGATGGCATATATCACATTGGTGGATGTGCAGGTGAATGAGCCCCTGATGGTATGGCTGATGTGATTAGGTCCTATGATGATGTCACTTGAATAGATATGTGGACAGAGTTGGCATCGGGGTTTGTTACAAGGATAGGTTCCTGGGTCAGTGGTTTTGTTCAGTGATGTGTGGTTGCTGGTGAGTATTTGCTTTAGGTTGGGGGGTTGTCTGTAAGCAAGGACAGGTCTGTCTCCCAAGATCTGTGAGAGTAAAGGATCATCTTTCAGGATAGGTTGTAGATCTCTGATGATGCGCTGGAGAGGTTTTAGTTGGGGGCTGAAGGTGACAGCTAGGGGTGTTCTGTTAGTTTCTTTGTTGGGCCTGTCTTGTAGGAGGTGACTTCTGGGTACTTGTCTGGCTCTATCAATCTGTTTTTTTCACTTCATCAGGTGGGTATTGTAGTTTTAAGAATGCTTGATAGAGATCTTGTAGGTGCTTGTCTCTATCTGAGGGATTGAAGCAAATGCGGTTATATCTTAGAGCTTGGCTGTAGACAATGGATCGGGTGGTGTGTCCTGGATGGAGGCTGGAGGCATGTAGGTAAGTGTAGCGGTCAGTAGGTTTCCGGTATAGGGTGGTATTTATGTGATCATCGCTTATTAGCACAGTAGTGTCCAGGAAATGGACCGCTTGTGTGGATTGATCTAGGCTGAGGTTGATGGTGGGATGGAAATTATTGAAATCATGGTGAAATTCCTCAAGGGCTTCTTTTCCATGGGTCCAGATGATGAAGATGTCATCAATGTAGCGCAAGTAGAGTAGGGGGACGAAAGCTAAGGAAGCGTTGTTCTAAGTCAGCCATAAAAATGTTGGCATATTGTGGGGCCATGCGGGTACCCATAATAGTGCCGCTGACTTGAAGGTATATATTGTCCCCAAATGTGAAATAGTTGTGGGTGAGGACAAAATCACAAAGTTCAGCCACCAGGTTAGCTGTGACATTATCGGGGATACTGTTCCTGATAGCTTGTAGTCTATCTTTGTGTGGAATATTGGTGTAGAGGCCTTCTACGTCCATAGTGGCCAGGATGGTGTTTTCTGGAAGATCACCGATGGATTGTAGTTTCCTCAGGAAGTCAGTGGTGTCTCGAAGATAGCTGGGAGTGCTGGTAGTGTAGGGTCTGAGGAGAGAGGCCACATAACCAGACAAGCCTGATGTTAGGGTGCCAATGCCTGAGATGATGGGGCGTCCAGGATTTCCAGGTTTATGGATCTTGGGTAGCAAATAAAATACCCCTGGTCGGGGTTCTAGGCATGTGTCTGTACAGATTTGTTCCTGTGCTTTGTCAGGGAGTTTTTTTAGCAGATGGTGTAGTTTCTTTAGGTAATCCTCAGTGGGATCAGAGGATAATGGCCTGTAGAATGTGGTGTTAGAGAGCTGTCTAGCAGCCTCTTGGTCATATTCCAATTTATTCATGATGACGACAGCACCTCCTTTGTCAGCCTTTTTGATTATGATGTCGAAACAACAGACTGGATTTCTACATAGATTGCTTCCGTCAACGTGCAAAGGCTGAAACTGTGGAAAAGCCACATCACTTGCCACATAACCTCAGCAATGCTGAACACAATGCCATCTACAGCCTCAGAAACAACCCTGACATCATAACACCCCCCCCTTCATTTATCACAGTGTCCTTTCTGGCAAAGGTGGGAAAAGTAGGGGTCACCTGACCCTCTAATCTGCCTGGAAACAAGAAAGTATTTCAGGCTGAGCAGCATGCCTCTGAGGTGCTGTCCATCTGAGAGGCAGCCAGTGCCCATCATTGTTCCATCTGCTATCGCATTGCTCCCACTCACCTGACAGAACATCTAGTTAGACTAGTGTCCGCATACACCTACACAGGATCCTTATCTGGGAATGTGGTGATGTAGTTAATCTTTTGTTATGCCTTTTATCTCACTGTGTGTACCTTTTGGGGTTCCTGGCTTAAGGCCTTTGTTAGTTCAATGACCGAGTGGTTTATTTATCTGTTTGACAGTTTGAGGGTCCTTGTTTTAATAAATCTTTGTGTTTGCACGTTACCTATGCATCAGTTTTCTGTCAAACGCCAATGATAGATGTGGGAGGGGGTTCAAACCTGTCATTTCTCGGGGATTTCTATGCCATCTAGCCTAGCTTAAGAAAAACCCTGTAACAATGCCGCTGCTTCCAGGAGCTGCTTGAGGTAAGCGCCACCCAGAGCCTGCACCCCTGGCCCACTCCTGTGTGACAGATTTCTGTTACCAATCTGCCTGGAGCATTAGGTGATTAGTCTGAGGCTGCAGGATCGTTAGGGGAGGAGATGAAGGAGCACAGTAAGTAACTAATTTTAAAGCTTTATTAATTAAATAACAGCAGTGAGTGCTGGGTTCTCCCTATGTCACTCAAAGGAAGGAAGATAGCGTTAGTGCCCAAGCCCTCACCCGCTTTCATACTTACACATGCACAACCCGCGCATAGCCAAGCCTGGGTGTAATGTAAGAAGAGGAGAGGGAAGGATGGATGAGAATTCTGTCCTGTGCACAGGCTGTCCAGGGTCCGCTGTTGATTTCCAACTTGCTTTAGCTCTTGGAGAGAGTTTTAAGCCCTGGGTTTTTTGGGGGGCATTTTGTTTAGGGACACTGTTTTTTGTGCTTGTTGTACCAGTTTTAACCGGCTTTTTGCAGCTTCCTCAACTTTCCCAAAACACACCAGCGTTAGGAGAAGCGAGACTGTTGTTTTTTAACTTGCTGACCTTTGCAGTTTTACTAGCTTTGCAGTTTTTGCAGTTTGGTTTAGCTCAATTTCTTTTCTTTTCTCACGTCTGGTCGGGGTTGAGATACGAGCTTTAGTTAGCTTTTTATTTTTGGACCTAGCTGGAGTGTTAAGTTAACCCGTTCCCTTCTCCCTTTCTCCCCCTTCGGCCTCTCACAACCTGCAAAGGAATTTTTTTACTTCACACTTACACCTTTAACCCTTCCCAAAATCCTTTCCCATGCATATGCATATATAGATGTTAGCACTATACAATGCTGGTGCCTACCCAGGGACCCCATGGGGGGCAATTTTATTGTGACACCTGCACCCCAACCCCCTGCCCCAGTCCTGATCCCCCTCCTGCCCTCCAAACCCCTCAGTCCCAGCCCATAGCACCCTCCTGCACCCCAAACCCCTCATCCCCAGCTCTACCCTACAGCCTGCTCCCCCAGCTGGAGCCCTTACCCCCCTCTGCACCCCAACCCCCTGACCCAGCTCGGAGCCCCATCCCACACACCAAACCCCTCAGCCCCAGCCCAGAGCCCCCTCCTTCACTCCAAATCCCTCATCCCTGGCCCCACACCAGAGCCCATTCCCTGAGCCAGAGCCTTCACCCCCAACCCCGCATCCCAACCCCCTGCCCCAGCCTGGAGTCCCTTCCCGCACCCTGAACCCCTCATTTCTGGTCCCACCCCAGAACCCTCACCCCCAGCCCAGAGCCTGTCCCACACCCACAGCCCAACACCCTGCCTCAGCCCAGAGCCTCTTCCCATACTCTTAACCCCTCAGTTCCACCCCCCAGCCTGGAGCCCCCTCCTGCATCTCAAACTCCTCATCCCTGGCCCCACCCCAGTTCCTGTACCCCCAGCTGGATCCCTCATACCCCCTCACACACTGCAGCCCCCGCCTGGAGCCCCCTCCCACACTCTGAACTCCTCAGCCCCAGCCCGAAGCCACCTCCTGCACCACAAACCCCTCATCCCTGGCCCCAACCCAGAGCCCTCACCCGTTCCCACATCCCAATCCACTCCCTCAGCCCAGAGCCCCCTCCCGCACCCTGAACTCATCATTTCTGGCTCTACCCCGGAGCCTGCATCCCCAGCCAGAGCCCTCACCCCCTCCACACCCCAACTCCCAAGCCATCCTGGTGAAAATGAATGAGTGAGTGAGGGTGGGGAGAGCGAGCGACAGGGGGATGGAGTGAGCAGGGGATAGGGCCTCAGAGAAGAGGCAGAGGAGGGGTGGGGTAGCGGATGGGGCAGGGGTGTTTGGTTTTGTGTGAGTAGAAAGTTGGCAACCCTATCTTCATTACTGATCTTTTCCCAACCTTTGCAATCAGGCACTGTTAGCCATGTACTCTACAAATACTGACTTAGGGACATGGTGGGGTAATGCACCATATGGAGATGTGCTTTCCAAAGCACACTAATGTGTTATGCATTAATTGGTCTGTGTAGACCCTGGTGGTGCTCATTAATGGTTACCTAGCATGCCTTAACTGTTTGAAACAGCACCATATTAAAGCACACTAGAGAACTTTTAGTGCGCATCAGCAGGGTCTACAGAGACCAACTGATGCACAATACATTAGTCTCCTTTAGAAATTACACCTCTGTAGGGCACATTACCCCACTGTGTAAACAAGCCCATAGTAACATCCACTTCAGTATCAAATACACTGGCAAAACCAAAAACATCTGCATGACCACTTGGTCTGTCCATCACAAGAAGGCAATCAATGACCCACAAAACAAATCCAGTCTTCGAGACATATTCAGGCCTAAAACATTTAAGAAGATGGTTAAGCAGACCTAAAAACATCAGGAAATATCCCTGACAAGAGTTTCACCACAACCTTCTCAATAATCTTCTTCATGTAAGGAACATTTATTATTTTTTATGTCAGCAAATGGTTTATTCAGCTACCCTCCATTCAGAGTCTGCATCTGAATGGAGCTTGCACTCTTTCAAAGAATGAGTATTGACATCTCTCACACCACAGCAGAGGGGAAATTGGTTAACATATACACATTCAGCAGAGCTGAATTATGCTTATCTTAACACCATCTTGCAATTCTCACATATGATAAATACATTCACATAAATTCGATTTTAGAGTAAGAGACAATACACTTAATCAAATACAACCAGAAAGGCCACACCAGTACACTGGCCATCAATTTGCCAAACTGAGTATCTATCAAGAGACAACTAGGATAATGATGGCTTTGCATGTCTCAATAATGCATACAAACTTGAAGCCTTCATTCACAATCATGTCATGAACAGTGATAACCTTCAAAGTGTGTTCTTGGTAAGGTATGGTTCCTCTCAATAAACATCCTGTAGATTTGAGATCTCATTGGGAGTGAGATTACACATCTTGACCTAATTAAGTTAAAATTCACAATGCTTCATGGCACTAGCTGACCAAACAGGACCAGAGTGCTTTGTGATTGGCTAGTACTGATTTAGTTCAATCACATCTTTGGCTTAGCTGGAAAGATAAATTGAAAAAAATACAGCTTGTGAAAGCATAGTATGGGTGTGGCAGTGACAGCTACCATGTAGAAAACAAAGCTATCTTAATTCTGTAAACCAGAGCTTTCACAAACAGAACTATTAACCAGGAAGGTAAATTGTTTTCTTATAAACTACCAGAATGTAGTTTGGGCAGAATGTATTGGGAAATCTGTTCTTATAAGTAAAGGGTTGAAAGATATTGATTAAAATATGGGAATTTGTTATTGTAGCAACTGTAAGTATAAAGGAAAAAGGGTGGCTATGTACCCAAAATAAGAAAGTAGTAAATAGTACAGTATATTACACTCAAAGTTCTTTATATTCATATTGAATTCTCTAAACTGCATGATAGATAAATGTTGTGACCTTTGTACGAACTCCTGTTGTGTATATGTGCTAGAGAACACAACCTTAGGAAAAACTAAGATACAAGAAGCTTGTAAAATAATGCAACAGCCTCCAGGTGTTGTGCTATACCTGGATACTACCATATATATTGAACTAGATGAGAAAAAAGTCTGTAAGGTCTATAGTGTTAGCCAATATTAATGGTATAGACAATATTAACATTATATATGTTTCTCATGTTAAAATCTTTCCCAAATACTCTTACTTATGTTAAACTACCTAATCAAGGGAGATGTGAAGTGTTGTAATTTCAGGGCTAGGTACAAAAAGCAGATACTCTTTAGCTTAATGATTTCTGAAATACCATGTGTCAAGGCTGCTTCCCCACTCTGAACTTTAGGGTACAAATGTGGGGGACTGCTTAGATCTGGTCCACTGCCACCACTCCCAAAGTGCTAATTCCCTTCCCTGGGTAGCCTTGAGAGACTCTTCACCAACTCCTGGTGGATCTAAAAACAAGAAAAAATCAATCAGGTTCTTAAAAAGAAGGCTTTTAATTAAAGAAAAAGGTAAAAATCATCTCTGTAAAATCAGGATGGAAACTAACTTTACAGGGTAATCAAACTTAAAGAGCCCAGAGGAATCCCCTCTAGCCTTAGGTTCAAGTTACAGCAAACAGAGATAAACACTCTAGCAAAAAGGTACATTTACAAGTTGAGAAAACAAAGATAAAAACTAACACGCCTTGCCTGGCTATTTACTTACAAGTTGGAAATATGAGAGACTTATTCAGAAAGATTTGGAGAGCCTGGATTGATGTCTGGTCCCTCTCAGTCCCAAGAGCGAACAACCCCCAAAACAAAGAGCACAAACAAAAGCCTTCCCCCCACCAAGATTTGAAAGTATCTTGTCCCCTTATTGGTCCTTTGGGTCAGGTATCAGCCAGGTTACCTGAGCTTCTTAACCCTTTACAGGGAAAAGGATTTTGGAGTCTCTGGACAGGAGGGATTTTATAGTACTGTACACAGGAGGGCTGTTACCCTTCCCTTTATAGTTATGACACCATGCCTGGAATGTTCAAAAGAAATTGTCTTGAGTACATGCAGCTCTATTTTTGCATAATGTAGGGGGGTCTGTAAAACTGTCAAAATGTATGATGTATGTTATCTAGAAATTTACAATATATACCCCAATACCAGGTAGGCAATTATTGGTGCCTTACTTTCTGTGGAAAACATGTCAAAGAAGATAGATAAAGGTGTATTAGGTAAAGTAATACGGGAAAAATTGTGAAACTCCTCCCATTCAGGTATAAATACAGAAGAGATAAGCACAAAATATTTGAGACAGTTTGACCACTGCAACTGCTGTCCTCCAGAGGGATTGGTAATGTTATGTTCTCTTCCTTTCTGTATTATGCTGTATTAATCTTTGACTGATACTCTTTGATTCAAAAATTAAAAGCCTAGTTATTGGACATCTTGTTATTAATTTACATTGCACTAGCAACACACGTCACATTTCCTGATTATTCTTCCTTTGCTCACCATGACAAGGATTGAAAGAACCACGCTCCTGCAATTGCTCCCCCAGAACCTACATATTTCCAGTGTATAGCATCATTACTCTGTCTCCTTAGGGATGCTAGAATGATCACTGAAAGGGAATAGATGCTGTTATTGAATGCATAAGTAAGGACTTCCAAAGCAGCCATGCACAAGCCCCAGCCATAAAAAGATCAACAACCAAAGGGTCTTAGTCTGTATTTAGAAAATAATATATGAATGCTGTGGGCTTCAGTGATAGAATGGAGTCGTGGAAATTAACATCTCAGTTCCACAGGCAAGAGTGTTTTAGTGGTTCATAAGAAAGCAGACAGTGAGCAGGTGCCTTCTCTTCTCCTAGTGTAAATCAGGAGGAGTCAATAGAAATGTGAGTGAGAGAAGTATCAGGCCTAATATTGAGACTTTTGATAAGAAGAGAGAGGGCCTGCATTCAGTACTGGAAGTGGCAATGGGGAATACAGACAGTGGTAAAGGAGGTTCAGTGTGATATATGCCATCGTGTGCCAGAAATGCCCCTCTGCCATATACATTGGCCAAACCGGACACTCTCTACTCAAAAGAATAAATGGACACAAATCAGACATCAAGAATTATAACAGTCAAAAACCAGTCAGAGAACACTTCAGCGTCCCTGGACACTCAATAACAGACTTAAAAGTGGCAATTCTTAAACAAAAAATCTTCAAAAACAGACTCCAACGAGAAACTACAGAACTGTTTGAAATGAGCCACCCTGATTACCACTACAAAAGTGATTTTGTGTTCTGTTGATAATATCCCACTTTAATTGAATTGTCTCATTAGAACTGAGCCCCCACACACACACACACTTGGTAAGGCAACTCCCATCTTTTCATGTACTGTTATATATATATATCTCTTCCTACTGTATTTTCCACTCCATGCATCTGATGAAGTGAAAGTTTATGCCCAAATAAATTTGTTTGCCTCTAAGGTGCCACATGTACTTCTCGTTGTTTAAGTTGTCTGGAGTGGCTCAGGAGTGTGAATAGCAACCTCTCAGGCCAGACTGTTAAGAAGCAGCGCACACACCCCAAACTGGTTGTGAGTTCTATACTTAGATTTCACTAAGCAAATATTAAGTGTGAACTTCTAGGGCACTATAACAGCCTTAACATGGAGTCACAGACAGCCCCTTTGGGTACTCTGATCTACCTTAACTCCCAGGTAAGCTTACCTTTGTGACAGATGGTTCTTTACACTAGAAATCACAACAATATTTGGGTCACTCCCAGTCACAAAAGAGCCAATCACTTTCTCCAGGTCAGCCAGTTTGGGGTGTGCACGCTGCTTCTTAACAGTCTGGCCTGAGAGGTTGGTATTCACACTCCTGAGCCACAAAGGCAAGCTTACCTGGGAGTTAACTCCTGAGCCACTCCAGACAGTTTAAACAATGAGGAGTATATGTGGCACCTTAGAGACTAACAGCCTTAACTCCCTTGCCTTTGTGACAGATGGTTCTTTACACTAGAAATCACAACAATCACTTTCCCCAGGTCAGTTGCATTTGAGTACTAAGAAAAATAAATTAGTTATTTACAAGGTAAAAGCAGGTAAACATACACACACAAATGAGTTACAGTCTTAGTTTCCAACAGCTGCTGTAATATTCAAGCTTTATTTGTTCTTAGGACTAACCCAGGCCAAGCACTAGGGATCCCTGGCTTATGCTTGGAAATCATGCCTTCTCCAAGTCACAACAGCAAGAGATGCAGTTTCTTCTTGTCAAGGATTTTTATTTCCTTCCCCCAGAGTTCAAACTGATGGGGTGAGTCCCCTTGTACATCTGCTCTTCAAGAGTGTGCGGGGAGCAATCAGCAAAGTATTTTGTCCTCTGATATTCCACAATGGTTTGTCTGGTGTTCTATGGATCTTCTTTTGTTGGGCAGGAGATACCTCCTGTCATAAACTAGTATTTTACACTTGGTAACACTTCTCTCCTGACTGGGGGGGGGGGTGGTTTACAGTTACAGAGCAAACACTTAAATATTACCTTATAACATGGGATACAGATATTACAAGTGAGATTACTGCATGCAGCAACCTGCAAGCATTTACAGTCTAAACACATTTTCATAAACCTATTTTAACAATACTAACACACAGGTGTGCCAGGCTGGTTTCCAACTATGCATTTGTCAGTGTTGAGTTGAAGCCTGAGGCAGTGGTTCTCAACCAGGGGTACACGTACACCTGGGGGGTACGCAGCGGTCTTCCAGGGGATACATCAACTCATCTAGACATTTGTCTAGTTTTACAACAGGCTACATAAAAAGCATTAGCGAAATCAGCACAAAATAAAACTTCATACAATTGCTTGTTTATACTGCTCTATATCCTATACACTGAAATGTAAGTGTAATATTTATATTCCAATTGATTTATTTTATAATGATATAGTAAAAATGAGAAAATAAGACATTTTCAGTAACAATGTGCTGTGACACTTTTGTATTTTATGTCTGATTTTGTAAGACGTAGTTTTTAGGTGAGGTGAAACTTGGGGTATGCAAGACAAGCAGGACTCCTGAAAGAGGTACAGTAATCTGGAAACGTTGAGAGCCACTCGCCTAGGAGCCTTGGCATGAGCAGGTACCTGCTCTGCCAGCATCACAGATGTCTTTATACTGAAGTTAGAGTGTGACCATGGATATGGCAACATAGTTAAGGATGATGGAAGAACTTCTTCCTTGAATGATTGTCCCTATAGGTATTCTAAATGTGGAAGCACATGCACGCCATGAGCTGGAGTAATAAGGTTTGCCTACCAGTATCCGTTAACATGCACCTGCATCGTGCATCGCCTCATGCTCACACTCAAGGGTTTAATAGTCTGTGAAGGTCGACACATCTCCAGTTCCCTCTTACCGCTGCATGGCCTGTTCCTTCGTGCATTCTTAGTTATCACAAAGGGTATGTCTACACTATGAAATTAGGTCAATTTTATAGAAGTCGATTTTTATAAATCAATTTTATACAGTCAATTGTGTATGTCCCCACTAAGCGCATTAAGTCGGCGGAGTGCGTTCTCACTACCATGGCTAACATCAACTCACAGAGCAGTGCACTGTGGGAAGCTACCCCACAGTTCCCGTAGTCTCCGCTGCCCATTGGAATTCTGGGTTAAGCTCCCAATGCCTGATGGGGCAAAAAGATTGTCACGGGTGGTTCTGGGTACATGTTGTCAGTCTGCCCGCCTTCTCTCCCTCCCTCCGTGAAAGCAACTGCAGACAATCATTTCTCGCCTTTTTTCCTGGGTTACCTGTGCAGACACCATAGCACGGCAAGCATGGAGCCCACTCAGCTCACCGCTGCTGTTGCGAGCATTGTAAACACCTCACGCATTATACAGCAGTATGTGCAGAACCTGGCTAAGAGACGGCAGCACGAGGACAATTGTGAGGAGGACATGGACACAGACGTTCCTGAAAGCACGGGATGTGGCAATTGGGACATCATGACGGCAGTGGGGCTGGTTGATACAGTGGAACACCAATTCTGGGCCCGGCAAACAAGCACAGACTGGTGGGACTACATAGTGTTGCAGGTATTGGATGATTCCCAGTGGCTGCGAAACTTTTGCATGCATAAGGCCACTTTCCTGGAACTCTGTGAGTTGCTTTCCCCTGCCCTGAAGCACAGGAATACCAAGATGAGAGCTGCCCTGACAGTTGAGAAGCGAGTGGAGATAGCCTTCTGGAAACTTGCAACACCTGACTGCTACCGGTCAGTCGGGAATCAATTTGGAGTGGGCAAATCTACTGTGGGGACTGCTGTGATTGTAGCCAATGCAATCACTGATGTTCTGCTATCAAGGGTAGTGACTCTGGGAAATGTGCAGGTCATAGTGGATGGCTTTGCTGCAATGGGTTTCCCTGTGGTGGGGCGATAGACGGAACCCATATCCCTATTTTGGCACCGGACCACCTTGCCAACCAGTACATAAACCTCAAGGGGTACTTCTTAATGGTGCTGCAAGCACTGGTGGATCACAAGGGACGTTTCACCAACATCAATGTGGGATGGCCAGGAAGGGTTCATGATGCTCACGTCTTCAGGAACACTAGTCTGTTTAAATGGCTGCAGCAAGGGATTTACTTCCCAGACCAGAAAATAACCACTGGGGATGTTGAAATGCTTATAGTTATCCTTGGGGACCCAGCCTACCCCTTGCTCCCATGGCTCATGAAGCCATACACAGGCAGCCTGGACAGTAGTAAAGAGCAGTTCAACTATAGGAAGGAGTACGGCAGAAAGGGATCTAGGGGTTATAGTGGACCACAAGCTAAATATGAGTCAACTGTGTGATGCTGTTGCAAAAAAAGCAAACATGATTCTGGGATGTATTAACATGTGTGTTGTGAGCAAGACACGAGAAGTCATTCTTCCGCTCTACTCTGATCTGGTTAGGCCTCAGCTGGCGTATTGTGTCCAGTTCTGGGCACCACATTTCAAGAAAGATGTGGAGAAATTGGAAAGGGTCCAGAGAAGAGCAACAAGAATGATTAAAGGTCTTGAGAACATGACCTATGAAGGAAGGCTGAAGGAATTGGGTTTGTTTAGTTTGGAAAAGAAAAGACATGATACCTGAAAACTGCTATCTAAAAGGGTGTCACAAGGAGGAGGGAGAAAACTTGTTCACCTTAGCCTCTAAGGATAGAACAAGAAGCAGTGGGCTTAAACTGCAGCAAGGGAGGTCTAGGTTGGACATTAGGAAAAAGTTCCTAACTGTCAGGGTGGTTAAACACTGGAATAAATTGCCTAGGGAGGTTGTGGAATCTCCATCTCTGGAGATATTTAAGAGTAGGTTAGATAAATGTCTATCAGGGATGGTCTAGACAGTATTTGGTCCTGCCATGCGGGCCCTTCTCGAGGTCCCTTCCAGTCCTAGAATCTATGAATCTATAGGCTGAGCAAGTGCATGGTAGTAGAATGTGCCTTTGGACGTTTAAAAGCTCACTGGCGCTGTTTGCTGACTAGGTTAGACCTCAGCGCAACCAATATTCCCATTGTTATTACTGCTTGCTGTGTGCTCCATAATATCAGTGAGAGTAAGGGGGAAACGTTTATGGCAGGGTGGGAGGTTGAGGCAAATTGCCTGGCTGCCAATTTTGAACAGCCAGACACCAGGGCCATTAGAAGAGCACAGGTAGGTGTGCTGTGCATCAGAGAGGCTTTGAAAACTAGTTTCACGACTGGCTAGGCTTCAGTGTGACAGTTGTGTGTGTTTCTTCTTGAAGCAAACCTGCCCCCTTTGTTGATTTTAATTCCCTGTAAGCCAACCACCTTCCTCCCTTCGATCACAGCTAGCAAAGGAAATAAAGTCATTATTGTTTTGAAACCATGCATTCTTTCTTTATTATTTTTTTTTAAAGGGAGATAACTGATAAGGTAGCCCGGGTGGGGTCGGGGAGGAGGAAAGGACAAGGCCACATTGCTTATTGTAGCCACACTACAAATCAAAACTGTTGCTTGGGCCATCCTCTGAAGTGCAGTGGCTGGGTGCCCGGAGCCTCCCCCAGCCTGCGTTCTTGGGCGTCTGGATGAGGAAGATATGGAACTTGGGGAGGAGGGCAGGCAGTTGTACAGTAGATGCAGCGGTGGTCTGTGCTCTCGTTGGCTTTCCTGCAGCTCCACCAGATGCCTGAGCATGTCAGTTTGCTACCCCATTAGCCTCAGCATTGCATCCTGCCTCTTCACATTGCGCTCACTTATTGCTTTCCTGGACTCTGCCACTGAATGCCTCCATGCATTCAGCTGTGCCCTATCAGTGCGGGAGGACTGCATGAGCTCGGAAAACATGTCATTGTGAGTGCGTTTTTTTCGCCTTCTAATCTGCGATAACCTCAGGGATGGAGATGATAGGGGGAGCATAGAAACATTTGCACCTGTGCGGGGATAAAAAGGGAGAGTAAAATTTAAGATGATACACTTCTGAGAACAAAAGGGAGCCTCTTTCACAGTGAATCAAGCAATTCACAGCAGACAGCACATGTGCTTTAGGTCCAACGTTGCATTTTGCATTTTATATTGAATGCCTGCCAGTATGGTGACACATCACACATGGCTGGGCAACAGAATTTGGTTTCCAGGCAGCCATGGTAAGCCAAAGGGTACACGGATTTGGCTTCTAACGCCTTGATAACATGTGGGAATGTTTTCAAACTGAAGCACCCTCCTTTCCCATAGCAAGCAATGCCGGTTGGGTTTGCCATTTAAAAGGAAGGGCTGTGGTTTTCGAGTGGATGTGCAGCACACCCCTCCCCCACCCCTCCACATGGCTATTTGGGATGATCCCTTCACCCCTCCCCCCGCTGCATGGCTATTCTCAAGGATGATCCCTTTTAGCCAAGCGCAAACAGCCCAGCATGAATGGGGTCCTTTTACCGTTCCCTTACAAAAATTCCCCTATTTCAACCAGGTGACCATGAATGTTATTACTCTACTGAGGCTAACACAGAAAAATATAGACCGAATGTTGCTTGAATGCAAGCAAAACCCAGGACCATTCGCTGCCATGCTTTGTGCTGCAATGATTCCAGAATACTTGCTACTGGCTTGGCGTGGTAAAGTGTCCTACTGTGGAGGACGAAATAAGACAGCCCTCCCCAGAAACCTTCTGCAAAGGCTTTCAGAGTACCACCAGGAGAGCTTCATGGAGATGTCCCTGGAGGATTCCCACTCCATCCCCAGACACGTTAACAGACTTTTCCAATAGCTGTATTGGCCGCGAATTCATCCCAAGTCTTCAGGGCAAATCAAACATTAAACACTATTGCTTTTAAACCCTGTACTGTAGTTACAAATGTGCACTCACCAGAGGTGCCTTCTCTGCCTTCAGGGTTGGGGACAAATAAATAAATAAAAATTAATGGAGATATTCTAGCTCCTAGAACTGGAAGGGACCTTGAAAGGTCATCAAGTCCAGCCCCCTGTGTTCACTAGCAGGACCAAGTACAGATTTTGCCCCAGATCCTTAAGTGGTCCCCTTAAGAATTGGGCTTACAACCTTGGGTTTAGCAGGCCAATGCTCAAACCACTGAGCTATCCCACCTTGGGAAGGTATTGGCTCCAGGGTGATGAAAAGGTCCTGGCTGCCGGGGAGAATGGATTCAGTGCTTGCCTGCTGTGCATTCTCCTCCTCATCATCATCCACAAAATCCTCCTCCATGTTGTGTGAGACTCCCCCTTTGGAGGTGTCCATGGACAGTGGTGGGGTAGTGGTAGGGTCCCCCCAGAATGCCATGCAGCTGATCATAGAAGCGGCATGTATGGGGCTCTGACCCAGAGAGACCGTTTGCCTCCTTTGTCTTTTGGTAGGCTTGCCTGAGTTCCTTGACTTTCATGCAGCACTGCTGTGTGTCCCTGTTGTAGCCTCTGTCCATCATGCCCTGTGCGATTTTGGCATATATATTAGCATTTCTTCTTTTTGATCGGAGTTCTGCCTGCATAGGTTCTTCTCCCCATACAACAATCAGATCTAGTGTCTCCCGTTCGCTCCATGATGGAGCTCATTTGCAATTCTGGGGGGACTGCATGGTCACCTGTGCTGCTGAGTGCAGCTGAGCAAGCCATGCTGACCAAACAGGAAATTAAATTCAAAAGTTCCTGGGGCTTTTCCTGTGTACCTGGCTAGTGCATTGGAGTTGAAAGTGCTGTCCAGAGTGGTCACACTGGAGCACTGCGGGATAGCTCCTGGAGGCCAATAACATCCATTTGTGTCCACACTACCCCAAATTCGACGTAGCAAGGTTGATTTTAGCACTACTCCCCTCGCCGGGGAGGAGTACAGAAGTTGATTTTAAGACCCCTTTAGGTCGACAGAATAGTGTTGCTTGTGTAGACACATTCATTATAAAATTGACCTGACACGGGTAAATTCGACCTAACCCTGTAGTGTAGACCAGGACTATAAGAACATAAGAACAGCCGTACCGGGTCAAACCAAAGGTCCATCTAGCCCAGTATCCTGTCTACTGACATTGGCCAATGCCAGGTGTCCCAGAGGGAGTGGACCTAACAGGTAATGATCATCTGATCTCTCTCCTGCCATCCATCTCCATCCTCTGAAAAACAGAGGCTAGGGACACCATTCCTTACCCATCCTGGCTAATAGCCATTAATGGACTTAACCACCATGAATTTATCCAGTTCTCTTCTAAAAGCTGTTATAGTCCTAGCCTTCACAACCTCCTCAGGTAAGGAGTTCCACAAGTTGACTGTGCGCTGCATGAAGAAGAACTTCTTTGTATTTGTTTTAAACCTGTTGCCTATTAATTTCATTTGGTGACCCCTAGTTCTTGTATTATGGGAATAAGAAAATAACGTTTCCTTATCCAGTTTCTCCACATCACTCATGATTTTATATACCTCTATCATATCCCCCTTAGTCTCCTCTTTTCCAAGCAGAAGAGTCCTAGTCTCTTTAATCTCTCCTCATATGGGACCCGTTCCAAACCGCTAATCATTTTAGTTGCCCTTTTCTGAACCTTTTCTAGTGCCAGTATATCTTTTTTGAGATGAGGAGACCACATCTGTACGCAGTATTCGAAATGTGGGTGTACCATTGATTTATATAAGGGCAATAATATATTCTCAGTCTTATTCTCTATCCCCCTTTTTAATGATCCCTAACATCCTGTTTGCTTTTTTGATCACCTCTGCACACATCTTCAGAGAACTATCCACGATGACTCCAAGATCTTTTTCCTGACTTGTTGTAGCTAAATTAGCCCCCATCATATTATATGTATAGTTGGGGTTATTTTTTCCAAACTTTACATTTATCCACATTTAATTTCATTTGCCATTTTGTTGCCCAATCACTTAGTTTTGTGAGATCTTTTTGAAGTTCTTCACAGTCTGCTTTGGTCTTAACTATCTTTAGCAGTTTAGTATCATCTGCAAACTTTGCCACCTCACTGTTTACCCTTTTCTCCAGATCATTTTTGAATAAGTTGAATAGGATCGGTCCGAGGACTGACCCTTGGGGAACACCACTAGTTACCCCTCTCCATTCTGAGAATTTACCATTAATTCCTACCCTTTGTTCCCTGTCTTTTAACCAGTTCTCAACCCATGAAAGGACCTTCCCTTTTATCCCATGACAGCTTAATTTACGTAAGAGCCTTTGGTGGGGGACCTTGTGAAAGGCTTTCTGGAAATCTAAGTACACTATGTCCACTGGATCCCCCTTGTCCACATGTTTGTTGACCCCTTCAAAGAACTCTAATAGATTAGTAAGACACAATTTCCCTTTACAGAAACCATGTTGACTATTGCTCAACAGTTTATGTTTTTCTATGTGTCTGACAATTTTATTCTTAACTATTGTTTTGACTAATTTGCCCGGTACTGACGTTAGACTTACCGGTCTGTAATTGCCGGGATCACCTCTAGAGCCCTTTTTAAATATTGGTGTTACATTAGCTAACTTCCAGGCATTGGGTACAGAAGCCGATTTAAAGGACAGGTTACAAACCTTAGTTAATAGTTCCGCAACTTCATATTTGAGTTCTTTCAGAACTCTTGGGTGAATGCCATCTTGTCCCGGTGACTTGTTAATGTTAAGTTTATCAATTAATTCCAAAACCTCCTCTAGTGACACTTCAATGTGTTACAGTTCCTCAGATTTGTCACCTACAAAAGCCTACTATGAGAGTGATTTTTTAATCCATTATGTACAGTTCTTCTAGTCTACTAGTGGATAGTAGTTTAGCCATGGTAGTAAATTAGTGGTAAGTTTAGTAAGTTAGTTCTCTCCACCTGAGGACTGCTCCCTGCCCACCCGTCCCCCCAACATAAGAGCGGCCATACTGCATCAGACCAAAGGTCCATCTAGTCCAGGGGTGGGCAAACTTTTTGGCCCAAGGGCCACATCAGGGAATAGAAATTGTTTGGAGTGCCATGAATGCTCACAAAATTGGGGTTGGCGTGAGGGAGGGGGTGTGGGCTCTGGGGTGGGGCTGAGGATGAGAGGTTTGGGATGCAGGATGGTGTTCTGGGCTGTGACTGAGGGGTTCAGAGGTGGGAGGGGAATCATGGCTGGGGCAAGGGTGCAGGAAGGGTTTGGGTTCTGGCTGGGTGTGCTGGCTCTGGGGTGGGGTTGGGGATGAGAGGTTTGGGGTGCAGGAGGGTGCTTCAGGCTGGAAGTAAATAACACTTCCTTATTTACTTTTTCCACATCAGGCATAACCCCCCCTTAGTAGTCTCTTTTCCAAGCTGAAAAGTCCCAGTTTTATTAATCTATCCTCATATGGATGCCGCTCCATACCCCCAATCATTTTGGTTGCCCTTTTCTGACCCTCCCTCCAATTCCAATTCAAAAACTGTGACTCCTGCCCAAGCTCCTTTTCTGTGAGCAATGAGCACCAGAGGCGTCTCTATTGCCTTGTCAAGGCTCATATGGCGGTGCATTGCTCAATGTGCAAGTCATTTTCTCCTTGGACTCAGGAAACTCAAGAGCTCTGCCTCCACAAGTTCCTTATGGAGGAATCAATGTGGCTGCATTTGCAGTCAGATCTGGGACCGTCTGAACCACCCCTTCAGCAACCATCACTGGCAGTGAGCACCCCTATGGCCATTTCCCAGGTGCCAGATTTGGCAGTACCAGTGATTAAGGACAAGCCCGGGCATGAAAGCAGGAAGCACTCATGCACACAAGCAGATTCCTGCAGCAGACTGCTAGTAAGAGCAGCATTTTCTCCTCATGTCAGGTTGGGTGAGATGTCATGCATGGAGATGGCTACCCCTGCGCCAAAGCTTTCCAAAGTTGAGGGGAAGACCAAATGTAAGACGGGTCTGATGTTACCGGCGACTACCACACTACCCACCCATCCAGAGTGCTCACTGTCCCACAGCCACCTCGCTATCTAGAGCAATCGGCCCCACTGACACCTCCTGGAGCCTTGGTGTTTCCACGAGCACCCACCTGCTGCAGCGGATCACTGTGAACCTAA
This sequence comes from Trachemys scripta elegans, assembly GCF_013100865.1. Taxonomy (NCBI): domain Eukaryota; kingdom Metazoa; phylum Chordata; order Testudines; family Emydidae; genus Trachemys; species Trachemys scripta. Next base: position 121,245,789 of record NC_048299.1, on the reverse strand, counting down.
GCATACCACTGAAGAGGTGCAGGACCAACACTACCAGCTGGTCGACATCCTCCAGCCTCAGGGAGCATCTAGGCTGGTGCTTCCTATGAATGAGGCCATCCTTCAGTCTGCATGAGCTGTGTGGTACACCCCTGCCTTATATGTCACCACACCAAAGCAGGCAGAGTGAAGGTACTTTGTTCCAGCTAAGGTGACAGACTTTCTCTTTTCCCGACACCCCCTCCCTCCCAGCTCTCTTGTCCATGCAGCAACAGAGCGGGTGTGACAACACACTCAAAGGTTGACCCTTCCAGACTGGGGGCTGTCAAGGCTGAATCCCCACTCTGGCACCTCAAGTTCAGGAAGTGGGGCCCACAAGGATTTTAAAAATTAATACCTGCCATTCCAGGCTTATATTAAACTCCCAAGGTTACAGCTTCTCTCTGACCTTGACTTGGTAAATGCTGCCACCACCCCAATGCAAAAAAAAAAAAAACCCTTTACACCCGAAGGAGCATTTGGGAATTCCTCCCTATGGGGGACCCTAAAGTCCTTTCAGCCCCCCCCCCCCCCCCAATCCCCGGAAGAGCTGAGAAAGAAAACAAAGGAAATTAGCTGTGGCTATCAGCTAATCAAACAACACAAACCTCTTAGGACACCAAAAATCCAATCCTATTCTTAAAAAAAGGTAAGTTTTATTAAAAACAAAAAGGGAAAAAAATCTGGAACTTAGGCTTTTTGCTAGATCTTAAAAGAAACAATTACAAAAATTAAGCACCCAAAATAGCTTTCTTGGGAGTTCAACATAAAGGTTATAAACAAACAAAAGCATCTGTGGTTAGCACAGAGGAGATCCACAAGCCAAAATAAGAAATAAACCTGATAGTGTCTAATGTGACAAAGTCCCTCCTCTATCTTAGTGGGTCCTGCACTTACTGGTGGATTTTCCTGCCTCAGAGATTCACCATGTGGGTTGGGGAACAGCCCAGAGACCTTCCCCTCTGGAAGAACCCACAGTCCAGGTCAATTGGGAGGTTTGGGGGGAACTCAGGCCTGCCCTCTACTCCGGGTTCCAGCCCAGGGCCCTGTGGGTTGCAGCTGTCTATAGTGCCTCCTGTAACTGCTGCATGACAGCTACAACTCCCTGGGTTACTTCCCCATGGCCTCCTCCAAACACCTTCCTTATTCTCACCACAGGACCTTCCTCCTAGTGTCTGATAACACTTGTGCTCCTCAGTCCTCCAGCAGCACACCCTCTCACTCTCAGCTCTTTGTGCCTCTTGCTCCCAGCTCCTAACACTCGCCCCACAAACTGAAGTGAGCTCCTTTTAAAACCCAGGTGCCCTGATTAGCCTGCCTTAACTGACTCTAGCAGCTTCTTCTTAATTGGCTCCAGGTGTCCTAATTAGCCTGCCTGCCTTAACTGGTTCTAGCAGGTTCCTGATTACTCTAGTGCAGCCCCTGCTCTGGTCACTCAGGGAACAGAAAACTACTCATCCAGTGACCGGTATATTTGCCCTCTACCAGACTCCTGTACTCCACTGGTCTAGGTCTGTCACATATCCCTCCCCTCTGCTCAATGCCAAGGGGTTGGGCAGCTTGGGACGCCAGACAGTGCACACGTGACAAGCCATCGGCATTGCCACGACAGCTCCCTGCTCTGTGTTGCACACGGAACTGGAAAGGTTGGAGGGATAAGAACCATCTGGTCACCCTTGTGTTCTTCTCTTTGTTCCGCTGCATCCATTGAAGAGGGGCATGGTCGGTCACGAGGACAAATCTGCGCCCGAGCAGGTAGTAGTGCAATGTTTCCATGGCCCATTTTACAGCGAGGCATTCTCTCTCCACCACTGCATATTTTTGTTCCCTTGGAAGGAGTTTCCAACTGAGGTATAGAATTGGGTGTTCCTCCTCCCCAACCATCTGGGATAGAACGGCCCCCAACCCTACTTCCGATGCATCCGTCTGCAGGATAAACTCCTTGGTGAAATCAGGGGCTATCAGTACAGGGTTACTGCAAAGGGCAGTACGTAGGTCTGTGAATGCTTCCTCTGCTGCGTCAGACCATCTCACCAGATCAGGTCCACGGGCTTTCACTAGGTCTGTCAGGGGGCTTGCCCTTGTGGCAAAGTGGGGGATAAATCGTCGGTAATACCCCACCACACCTAGGAACGCCAGGACTTGTTTCTTGTGATTTGGTCGGGGCCAATTTTGGATGGCCTCTAACTTGTTCACTTGGGATTTTACCAAACCTTTTCCCACAATGTAGACAAGATCTTTGGCCTCTGTAAACCCTACAGTGCACTTGGCAGGGTTTGCTGTAAGGCCAGCTTGCCTGAAGGTATCGAGGACTGCCTCCACCTTCTCCAGGTGGGTTTCCCAGTCTGGGGTATGAATGAGCGCATCGTCCAAGTAGGCAGCAGCATAACTGTTATGCGGGCGTAATAACTTGTCCAAGAGCCACTGGAAGGTAGCTGGGGCCCCATGTAGTCCAAAAGGGAGGACAGTATATTGAAAAAAGAACAGGAGTACTTGTGGCACCTTAGAGACTAACAAATTTATTAGAGCATAAGCTTTCATGGACTACAGCCCACTTCTTCGGATGCATACAGAGTGGAATAAATATTGAGGAGATATATATACACACATACAGAGAGCATAAACAGGTGGGAGTTGTCTTATCAACTCTGAGAGGCCAATTAAGTAAGAGAAAAAAAACTTTTGAAGTGATAATCAAGATAGCTCAGTACAGACACTTTGATAAGAAGTGTGAGAATACTTACAAGGGGAGATAGATTCAATGTTTGTAATGGCTCAGCCATTCCCAGTCCTTATTCAATCCTGAGTTGATTGTATCTAGTTTACATATCAATTCCAGCTCAGCAGTCTCTTGTTGGAGTCTGTTTTTGAAGTTTTTCTGTTGTAAGATAGCCACCCGCAGGTCTGTCATTGAATGGCCAGACAGGTTAAAGTGTTCTCCCACTGGTTTTTGAGTATTATGATTCCTGATGTCAGATTTGTGTCCATTAATTCTTTTGCGTAGAGACTGTCCGGTTTGGCCAATGTACATGGCAGAGGGGCATTGCTGGCACATATCACATTGGTAGATGTGCAGGTGAACGAGCCCCTGATCACATGGCTGATGTGATTAGGTCCTATGATGATGTCACTTGAATAGATATGTGGACAGAGTTGGCAACCGGCTTTGTTACAAGGATAGGTTCCTGGGTCAGTGTTTTTGTTCAGTGATGTGTGGTTGCTAGTGAGTATTTGCTTTAGGTTGGGGGGTTGTCTGTAAGCAAGGACAGGTCTGTCTCCCAAGATCTGTGAGAGTAAAGGATCATCTTTCAGGATAGGTTGTAGATCTCTGATGATACGCTGGAGAGGTTGTAGTTGGGGGCTGAACGTGACAGCTAGTGGTGTTCTGTTAGTTTCTTTTTTGGGCCTGTCTTGTAGGAGGTGACTTCTGGGTACTCGTCTGGCTCTGTCAATCTGTTTTTTTCACTTCAGCAGGTGCGTATTGTAGTTTTAAGAATGCTTGATAGAGATCTTGTAGGTGCTTGTCTCTATCTGAGGGATTGGAGCAAATGCGGTTATATCTTAGAGCTTGGCTGTAGACAATGGATCGGGTGATGTGTCCTGGATGGAAGCTGGAGGCATGTAGGTAAGTGTAGCGGTCAGTAGGTTTCCGGTATAGGGTGGTATTTATGTGACCATCGCTTATTAGCACAGTAGTGTCCAGGAAATGGACCGCTTGTGTGGATTGATCTAGGCTGAGGTTGATGGTGGGATGGAAATTATTGAAATCATGGTGAAATTCCTCAAGGGCTTCTTTTCCATGGGTCCAGATGATGAAGATGTCATCAATGTAGCGCAAGTAGAGTAGGTGCGTTAGGGGACGAGAGCTAAGTAAGCGTTATTCTAAGTCAGCCATAAAAATGTTGGCATACTGTGGGGCCATGTGGGTACCCATAGCAGTGCTGCTGACTTGAAGGTATATATTGTCCCCAAATGTGAAATAGTTGTGGGTGAGGACAAAGTCACAAAGTTCAGCCACCAGGTTAGCTGTGACATTATCGGGGATACTGTTCCTGATAGCTTGTAGTCCATCTTTGTGTGGAATATTGGTGTAGAGGGCTTCTACGTCCATAGTGGCCAGGATGGTGTTTTCTGGAAGATCACCAATGGATTGTAGTTTCCTCAGGAAGTAATGGGTGTCTCGAAGAAGCTGGGAGTGCTGGTAGCGTAGGGTCTGAGGAGAGAGTCCATATAATCACACAAGCCTGATGTTAGGGTGCCAATGCCTGAGATGATGGGGCGTCCAGGATTTCCAGGTTTATGGATCTTGGGTAGCAAATAGAATACCCCTGGTCGGAGTACTAGCAAAGCAAAAGTAATTCTGAAAGCATTGGCCCCATTTTTCACTGTTTGTATTATTAATTTAAAATTTTTTCACTGTTAGTCATGGTTACTATAGATGAAACATAGCTCTCATGGCAAGCTTGACTGAAGAAAGATGTCATGTTCAGTTTAAGGGTAGGAAAAAAGTATAATCAGTTTAGTAGTAAATTTTGCATATTTTAATAATGGATTTGTCATTTTTATGTTTAAATAAACAGCCTTAAAAGTTTATAGATTTTTCCATTTGTCATTCACTATATTAAGTTCATTTACCTTTGTTTGCTAAGTGTTCACTGTTCCCTCAACAACTGTCATTTTCTTCCAGTGGGTCTACATGTGTGTGTGATCATATTGCCCTCTTAAGGCTGGCCCAAAGAGAGGATACAATTCTTGATACTACAGCAGGGGTCGGCAACCTTTCGGAAGTGGTATGCCAAGTCTTCATTTATTCACTCTAATTTAAGGTTTCGTGTGCCAGTAATACATTTTAACATTTTAAAAAGGTCTCTATAAGTCTGTAATATATACCTAAACTATTGTCATATATAAAGTAAATAAGGTTTTTAAAATGTTTAAGAAACTTCATTTAAAATTAAATTAAAATGCAGAGCCCCCTGGACTGGTGGCCAGGACCCGGGCAGTGTAAGTGCCACTGAAAATCAGCTCGCATGCTGCCTTCGGCACATGTGCCATAGGTTGCCTACCTCTGTACTACAGTCATCTATTAGCTATTTTCTTCTACTCAAATTGGACTACAATCTATATTGAGTCACCTAAATAAGTCACTCCCATTGAATTGGAAGGTGCTCAGCACCTTAATAAATCAAACCACTTATCTAGATATTTAGTCACAGTTCCCGAGGTGTTCATGATTTATCTAGTAGTTATGTCTGTTTTCTGCACCACAGGGATGTGTTATAGAACCAAGTGATAATGAAGGCTTGGGATGAGAATAAGTAGGACTTCAATGGAAGTGCTCTTCCCAGACAAATTATGTGCTGTTCTCAGCTACTCCTGTATGTATTCCCATCACCTGTATCTCTTTATTAGTTGGTATTCCAAAGAATGCATAGAAGACTTCAGGGAAATAACTGTGATTTTACAAGATGTTAGAATAAATGAAGAAAGAAAATTAGTGCTTTCATGTTTATCTGCGTTTTTAGCTTGTGTTTCTTATCAAAGTGTTCCTGATAAAACTCAAGCAGCAGTACTGGAAACTGCTAGCCAGATTCAGTTTGGAAGAAATTAACATAATCAGTTCTGCTTCTTACCTGGTTTCTCAGCAGCAGACATCTTCCTGCGACTAGACATGTTTTCTTTTCATTCACTCTTGGTAATATATTGATTTCTTATTCTCATATTCAAAATGTTAGTAGGTCAGTAAATGATAAAAGGAATGTTCAAGCAGTGATTTTTGAAGGCAACAGCTTTATTGCACAGATTTATTCACTTTCTAATCTGTTTTCCATTTTGACTTTGGATTGAATATTTCCACTCACGAGGATGAATAAGAGTTCCCAGTACTAGAAAATCAAATCTTCTGTTTATCTTGGTGTAGTGGGTGGTCACCCTGCTCCGGCCCTGAAGGGGTTAAAGCAGCGCTGGAGAGGGCTGCAGCTGGGAAAAGGTAGGCTGATGGAGAAAACAGCCACAGCTGTGGCCAGCTCATAAGGGCTAGCTGGGCCCTGATTAAGAGGGCTGTGGGCCAGAAGCTAGTGCGCACACACACTCCCTCTAGCTTCTTGAGAGAGAAGGACCTGACTGCCTGGGAGTTGAGAAGGGTACCTGAGGTGGAGCAGTGCTGGGGGAAGGGTAGAGGGAGCTCCAGCCAGGAAAAACCCTAGGCTGCAGGCCTTGCTAAAAGGACCGAATAGGTACTGGGGCTGCAGAGGGGTAGCCTAGAGATAGGGCCTGCTGCCTTTGCCTAACCCCTTGCTGATGAGTGGTTTACAGACTGCAGTCGGCCCCAGGGAGCAGGAGCTAGATGATGCCTGGCAGTAGGCACTGAGGGGAGACCCAGAGCGAGGGGGTACTGTAGTAGGTAGAACCCCTGGGCAAAGGGCACCTGGGTCTGGCAGGGACACTGGCCTGCAGAGGGCGCTCTGGGCTGGACTAATTCCTGAGATGGCCAGCAGAAGGTGCCATGCCAGCGAGTCGTCGCTTCACTACACTTGGTTAAACACATATTGCAGGCTCAGTGAAGTTCAAGATTTCATATATCTACCAATGACCATACTGCATAACCAGTGCCCACCTTAGGTTAGTTGTGCAAAGTATTAGCTAAGTGTAAGAATCTAAGAAGGAAAAATCCATTTTGTATCTGGTCCTAGAAATCTGTTAACAGCAACAGAATATAATCAGTAGCTAGTCAGTCCCCAAACCATTTTCCCTAGAAGATAAATTTGCTGTTGAAGCAAGGCCAAGGAAAAGTTCAAAGATCCAACCCATTGAAACAAGGTATAGTCCAAATTTATTTTAATTACATTAAATTGACTTAAATAAATAGTCAACTGTGGAAAAATCAGATTTTTAAAAATGATATTTTCTCTATAAGAGGGTGACAGAGTGCTGAACAACAGCAGGTGAACCAGCACTCTGGTCACTATACCTCTATTCAGTTATTCTAGAGTAGACCTCATTAAGAAAAGCTGTGCTTAATTGATTGACTGAGTAGAACTAAGGCCTGGTCTATGCTACAGAGTTATGTTGACACAAGGCAGTTTACATTGACCTAACTCTGTAAGAAGCTATGCTAAGATGTTGCACCCACTGATATAACTCACCCACTACGGCAACTTAATAACTCCACCTCTGCGAGATATGTTGCACTTCGGTCAATGTAGATAGGGTGACGTAGTGTCAGTGTAGATATTGTGAGACTTGCATCAACTTTTGTGGTCTCCAGGAGGTGTCCCACAATGCCCCACAGTGACTGCTCTGGTCACCATTTTACTGGGAAAAAAAATAAACACACAAAAATGATACTTCCTGCAGGCAGAGTTGTCCCAAATCTTCTCCAGCTGCCAAGAGTAAGATTTCAGTACTGATCCTCCCACTATTTCTGGTGATGTTAGAAATAATTGGTACATGATGTATAATAGAATGTGGTATATTCTAGCCTAAATCTTAAAACAACAAACAGGAAATTAGTACAGGAAAATAATTGAGTAAAACAATGCACATTGAAACTTTGCAGAATTTCATTATCTGTAAAGTAACAAGTTTTTATATCAGGTTTGTTTCTTATGTTATTAGACCAATTTAAAAAAAAATAAAGTCAGTATTGATTTAATTAAATTTTCCAGAGGCCCAGAAGTATTCTAAGATTTTTTTTCTCAAATTTTTAACATGCTTGCCTGCCTGGTAGGTATTTTCAAGCTCTTACAGCTCTTCTAAAGAATGCTTTTTCAAAGACAGAGGGTCCTGTGGCACCTTTAAGACTAATAGAAGTATTGGGAGCATAAGCTTTCGTGGGTAAGAACCTCACTTCTTCAGATGCAAATAATGGAAATCTCCAGAGGCAGGTATAAATCAGTATGGAGATAACGAGGTAAGTTCAATCAGGGAGGATGATGTGCTCTGCTAGCAGTTGAGGTGTGAACACCAAGGGAGGGGAAACTGCTTCTGTAGTTGGATAGCCATTCACAGTCTTTGTTTAACCCTGATCTGATGGTGTCAAATTTGCAAATGAACTGGAGCTCAGCAGTTTCTCTTTGGAGTCTGGTCCTGAAGTTTTTTTGCTGTCAGATGGCTACCTTTACATCGGCTATTGCGTGGCCAGGTAGGTTGAAGTGTTCTCCTACAGGTTTTTGTATATTGCCATTCCTGATATCTGACTTGTGTCCATTTATCCTCTTGCGTAGTGACTGTCCAGTTTGGCCAATGTACATAGCAGAGGGGCATTGCTGGCATATATAACATTGGTGGACGTGCAGGTGAATGAGCCGGTGATGTTGTAGCTGATCTGGTTAGGTCCTGTGATGGTGTTGCTGGTGTAGATATGTGGGCATCGAGGTTTGTTGCATGGGTTGGTTCCTGAGTTAGAGTTGTTATGGTGCGGTGCGTGGTTGCTGGTTAGAATATGCTTAAGGTTGGCGGGTTGTCTGTAAGCGAGGACTGGCCTGCCTCCCAAGATCTGTGAAAGTGAGGGATCATTAATCCTGATCTACCCATCCTGGACAAACAAAGACTGTGAATGGCTATCCAACTACAGAAGCAGTTTCTCCTCCCTTGGTATTCACACCTCAACTGCTAGCAGAGTACCTCATCCTCCCTGATTGAACTAACCTCGTTATCTCCATACTGATTTATACCTGTCTCTGGAGATTTCCATTACTTGCATCTGAAGAAGTGAGGTTCTTACCCACGAAAGCTTATGCTCCCAATACTTCTGTTAGCCTTAAAGGTGCCACAGGACCCTCTGTTGCTTTTTACAGATTCAGACTAACACGGCTATCCCTCTGATACTTTTCAAAGACAGATTTTCAGGAACGTTCATTTATTCTTGCAGCCATCACATAAATCACCTGAAACTTCTGCCAGCATAAAAGGATTCTACCTTCCCATTCATCGTGGAGATAGAGTCAGTTGTACTTGACAGACAGCTACTTGTACTTTCTGAATATCACAAGAAGGATTAAACTTGATCAGTTGTCAGTCATTCTGGATTCTAGAAGACTTTTGAGCAGGGACAGTTAAAGTATCAGAATCAAGCAGCCACTGGAAAAAAAAAAAAGTTAATGGAGATATTCTATCTCCTAGAACTGGAAGGGACCCTGAAAGGTCATTGAGTCGAGCCCCCTGCTTTCACTAGCAGGACCAAGTACTGATTTTGCCCCAGATCCCTAAGTGGTCCCCTCAAGGATTGAACTCACAACTCTGGGTTTAGCAGGCCAATGCTCAAACCACTGAGCTATCCCTCCCTTGTCAGAGTATACACAAAAGGCTTTTCTCTATTTTTCAAGGACTTGTTCCTTTCCAAGGGACAATGGCCCAGATTCTCAAAGATATTTAGGTTCCTAAAACTTTGTCTGCAAAACTTTTGTTGGTCATGGGTGTGAAAAAAAAAAAAAACACCCCCAACCAACATAAGTTTTGCCGACAAAAGCGCCAGTGTGGACAGCACTAGGTCGGCGGGAGACTCACTCCTGCTGACATAGCTACCGGTGCTTGTGAGGGAATGGCTTAATTATGCCAGTGGGAGAGCTCTCTCTCCTAGCAGCATAGAGCAGCTACACAGGAGACCTTACAGCAGCACAGCTGCCCCGCTCTAAGGTCCACAGTGTAGACATAGCTTAACTCCAGTTGAAATCTTTGAGGATCTGAACCAAGGTTTTTCAAATAATAGAATACCTGCTCAGATTGGTGATCCGGCTTTTCTGATCTGTTATCTCTTAAAGGTAATCTGATACTCTGCTTTTGAATTTGGAAGGCCTCTGGAAGAGTCATCCTTCATAGGATTAGAATATGCTACTACAGAGCAGTTCTCTATGTTCAGTGTATCATTTTGGAGTAGAGTTAGAAAATTTGAAATGGATAAAAGGTTCCTGAATTATGTTACTTGTAATGTAGCTATGTTCCTCATAGTTCAAGTGCTTTCTAATATTTTTGGGGGTGAAGGTGGGAAGAAGTCATATTTGGCATTAATACTCACAATGCAGGATTTTACAAAATTACAATAGCTAGAAATATTTTTATTTTATTTCTGTATTCAGGTCTTTCATAAGTGCTGTAATGCTGGAAGGACCATCTTCCTCAGAAACAGCAAAGGCCATCAGCACATGGCTACTGTTGACCTACAGTTCCGCAATCACCCTGATATCTGCTGGGAGAGCAATACAGCGGTGCACAGACAATCCAGGAAGTGTTTGGAAAGTGCAGGGGACAATTTCCTGGTGCAAGTGCTGGAGGAACCACCTAGAGGCAGAGCTTTTCTTGACCTGCTGCTCACAAACAGGGAAGAATTAGTAGGGGAAGCAAAAGTGCATAGGAACCAGGGAGGCAGTGACCATGAGATGGTAGAGTTCAGGATCCTGACACAAGGAAGAAAGGAAAGCAGCCGAATACGGACCCTTGACTTCAGAAAAACAGACTGACTGCCTCAGGGAAATGATGGGCAGGATCCCCTGGGAGAATAACATGAGGGGCAAAGGAGTCCAGGAGAGCTGGCTGTATTTTAAAGAATCCTTATTGAGGTTGCAGGAACAAACCATCCCGATGTGTAGAAAGAATAGTAAATTTGGCAGGCGACCAGCTTGGCTTAACAGTGAAATCCTTACTGATCTTAAACACACAAAAAAGCAGTTTACAAGAAGTGGAAGTTTGGACAAATGACCAGGGAGGAGTATAAGTATATTGCTCAGGCATGCAGGAGTGAAATCAGGAAGGCCAAATCACACTAGTTACTCTCAACATCTCTTGCTAGCTGCAAGAAGGGTTTATTCAGGTATGTTAGCAACAAGAATAAAGTCAAGGAAACTGTGGGCCCCTTACTGAATGAGGGAGGCAACCTAGTGACAGAGGATGTGGAAAAAGCTAATGTACTCAATGCTTTTTTTGCCTCTGTCTTCACAAACAAGGTCAGCTCCCAGACTGCTGCACTGAGCAGAACAGCATGGGGTGGAGGTGACCAGCCCTCTGTGGAGAAAGAAGTGGTTCAGGACCATTTAGAAAAGCTGGATGAGCACAAATCCATGGGGCCAGATATGCTGCATCCAAGGGTGCTAAAGGAGTTGGCGGATGTGATTGCAGAGCCATTGGCCATTATCTTTGAAAACTCATGGCGATCAGAGAGGAGGTCCTGGATGACTGGAAAAAGGCTAATGTAGTGCCCATCTTTAAAAAAAGGGAACGAGGAGGATCCAGGGAACTACTTGAAAGAGGATGGATCTAGACTGTTCTCAGTGGTACCAGATGACAGGACAAGGAGTATGGTCTCAAGTTGCAGTGGGGAAGGTTTAGGTTAGATATTAGGGGAAAAAACTTTCACTAGGAGGGTGGTGAAGCACTAGAATGGGTTATCTAGGGAAGTGGTGGAATCTCCTTCCTTAGAGGTTTAAAGTCAGGCTTGACGAAGCCCTGGGTGAGATGATTTAGTTGGGGATTGGTCCTGCTTTGAGCAGGGAGTTGGACTAGATGACCTCCTGAGGTCCCTGCCAACCCTGATATTCTATGATTCTATGACAAACAATTAAAGTAAAGTATTAAATATGGATTTTATTTTAAGAACATCCCTTCTCCCTTTTACTTTAGCTGTAGAGAGGTTTAAAAGAAAAACTACCCTCTTGACAGGCTCTTAGATGGTAATAATTGTGGTTTATTTTTTGGGAGGGGGAGGGGTGAAAAGAAATTAACTAGGTTACTTCCCTCCTTTTATTAAATTTTTTCTACACTCAAACTCTGAACTTTTCAGAGGGGAAGTATTGCCTCTTAGAGGCAGCCAGGGGTGGTGTGCAATTGTCCCACATTACTGGGTGGGGCCTTGAGCCAGTTCTGTTTTATTTTTGAAAAGGAACCTCTAGATATTGAATCTGGCCCTTGTTGCTGCCATCTCCAACTGGCAGAAGTTTTACAGACCGAAGGGAAAAGGAAAGAAATATAGTAGGAAAGAAATAAAGTAGGAAGGAAAAGGACACCTGGAGGGGAGATGGTAGTGACAAAATGAGATTTTGTTAGAGCTGGTAGAGGTGATATCATCTGGGTCCCTCTTTCTTCCCTGATGTGGTTAAGACATCTCTCAGCATCAGGACAAAGATGACACAATGGTGTCATGTAGCATCCCAGAGTTGCAGGACATGAATGTGATGGTAGCTCTAATGGTGAAGCTTGCTCCTTCTCTCTTTCAGTCAGTGTCCTTGTTCATCTGTTCCCTTGTGACGGGACATCTACTCCATACAAATCCTGAGTGGGTTAATATGGGCCAGAAGGGGCCAATTAAACTTACATATAGCACCTAGAGGGGAACTAGGGATTGATAGGTCCAGTGGTGAGCTGGAGCCGGTTCCCATCAGTTCGCAAGAACCGGTTGTTAAATTTAGAAGCTGGTGTAGAACCGGCTGTTAAAGGGGTGGGCGGACAAACAACTCCAGTCCGCGGGCCACATCCGGCCCATGGGACCGTCCTGTTCCCCGCCTGAGCTCCCAGCTGGGAAGGCCGAGGCTCCCTGGCCCCTCCCTCACTTCCCCCTCCCAGAGCCACAGCGTGCTGAGCCACCAGCGCAAGCACTCTGGGCAGTTCAGCTCCTGCTGCTTTGAGCGGCAAGGTAAGGGGGGGGCTGCGAGCTCCAGCGGGCCGCGCGGCATGACCCGGCATCCTTACACACTGCCCTGAGCAGCATGGTAAGGGGGCTGGGAGAAGGGGTTGGATAAGGCAGGGGCCAGGCAGGGAGTGGTTGGAGTTCAGGGGACAGGGAACGGGGTGGGGTTGGGGCAATTTAAAGGGCCTGGGGCTCCCAGCAGGGACTGGAGCCCCAGGCCCCTTAAATTGCTACCAGAGCCCCACTACTGGAGCCCTGGGATAGGGCTTCTGGCTGTTTAAAAAGTCCGGGGGCCACCCCGGTCCTTTAAATAGCTGCTAGAGCCCTGCCGCTTCCCCAGGGCTCCAGCAGCTATTTAAAGGACTGGGGCAGTAGAAGCAGGGGAGCCCTGGCCCTTTAAATAGCCCCCGGAGCCTGGGGCTGCTGCTACCCTAGTGGTGGAGGAAGGGAAAGGGAGGAGAAACTTGCAGGTTTGAGGGGGGCAGTCAGGGCAGGATGTGGGTTGGGGTTGGATGGGTGGGGGGGGAGACAGGCATGTGGGGTGTGCTTGTACTCCCCGCATGGTTCCCTACCGGGTCTTTGGCAGCACATCCTTCATTCACTCCAAGTGAAGGACCTGATGCCGAAATGCCGTCGAAAACCCGGAGCGAGTGGATCTGGTAGGGAACTGGTTCTTAGGATTTTGGAAGCTCATCACTGGATAGGTCCTTGTGGTGGGTGAAGCCCAGCTCGGGGAGGTGCTGGGATAGGAGTATAAAGCCAGGAAGTGAGAGCAGGAAGAGGCTGGCTGGCTGCAGCCTGACTTTGGAGAGGGGTTGGCAGAGCTAGAGTCAGGCTAAGTGCTGGCATCTGGCTGGAGACAGTGAGTCTGGGCTGCAGGAGTAGAGTGGGTGGGTTGTGGCAGGGCCCAGCCACCAGCTGAAACAATCTGAATATTGAAATTGACACTAGGGTGCGGGGAAAAAAGAATGTTGCCTTGGACTATGAAGCAGCAGCAGGGGATGAGGAATGGTCTCATCAGGAAAAAAAAGAACAAAATGACTAGATAGATCAGGCTTTGAAGGAAAGTATAGAAATGACAAACAAAAACAGGATAAAACATTTTATAATTGTCAGATCAGTGACAGATGTGAAAATAGATGTTAACCCCTGAAAACAGCGGAATGGATAAAGTGAAGTGTTAGTGACATACAAAGATCTAAAAGAATGCAGGGTGGAGATGTATTGATAGAATGTACAGAAAAGGAGCAAACTGAAAAAAAGAGTGCTAAAACTGTAACCTTAGGGAAAATGAAAGTTACTTGTCAACTGCCTAAATTCCTGATGGAAGAAAGTTTATGTAAGGAGTGCAGTTAGAATTCCAGAATATCAGGGTTGGAAGGGACTTCAGGAGGTTATCTAGTCCAACCCCGCTACTCAAAGCAGGATCAATTCCCACTAAATCATCCCAGCCAGGGCTTTGTCAAGCCTGACCTTAAAAACCTCTAAGGAGATTCCACCACCTCCCTAGGTAACCCATTCCAGTGCTTCACCGGCCTCCTAGTGAAAAAGTTTTTCCTAATGTCCAACCTAAACCTCCCCCACTGCAACTTGAGACCATTATTCCTTGTTCTGTCAGTTAGGATTGTCTGAAGATGATATAAAAAAAGAATATAGGTGAAGATAAAGTATTGTTTGTTAAATGGTTACTTAGGAGAGAGGGTTAAAAAAGGCATCTATGGCTGTACACAACACTTAAAAGGTGGGACACTTCTAGATAGAATCCAAACAAGTCAATCAATCTTTCTTGGTTAAACTCTATACGCGTCCCACACACCTCCATCCCCCCCTCCATGAGGTGCTATAATTGTCAAAGTTTTGGACATGCAGCTGCCATCTATAAGGGAACAGTGAGGTGCAGTAAGTATGGAGGAAATCACTCATGAGAACAGTGTAGAAAGAACAGAACCTAAGGGTAGGTCTTCACTATCTGGCGGGTAGTGATCGATCTATCGGGGATCGATTATCCAGGTCTACATGAGACGTGATAAATCGATCCCCAAACGTGCTCACCGTCGACTCCGGAACTCCAGCTCACGAGAGGGGGAAGCGGACTCCACGGGGGAGCGGCAGCGGTCGACTTGCCACCGTCCTCATGGCCGGGTAAGTCGACCTAAGATATGCCAACTTCAGCTATGCTACTTGCGTAGCTGAAGTTGCGTATCTTTTGTAGACCAGGGCTAAATGCTGTAATTAAGGGGGGGAGTATAATTCAGCTTGTAAAGGATGTGCCAGAGCAGATTGAGCTAAAGAAATATAAAAAATTAAAATAATTTAAACAGTATATGTGGAGGCTATAAAAGAGTATCTACTGCAGAAAATAGAAAAAGCAAAATACGCATGTCAGAGAAAAGACATATGGGACAGCAGAAGACATCTCTGGTCAAGGAGGAGAAACTGGGAGGAATGTGAGATGGATTGCTTGTCAGTAAAGAATGTTATAGTATTCCTTATAGAAATAATTAACTGCACCTTGCAGATGGGAGGGAAAAAAAACAAAGGATTAAAATCATAACAAAAGTAGCAAAATATATCTAAAGAAACAACTTCTTAATGGACCACATTCATGCACTTTTAAATGAAGGCAATAATACAGCTTAATAACACGGTTTTAACAATCCTTAGTTGGAATTAGCACAATGTAATAATCCATGGACAGGAGTTTAAGAAAGCTCTCAAATGTGGGAGGGGGGAAGCCTAATTTAATAGGTGAGCAAGAACCATGGTTAATAAGTAAACTTGTGTCCAATCTGCTAGGATAGGATATATTCTGGAAGGATAGAGAGCTGGGTCAGGGCGAGTCTGTATATTTATAAAAAGGAACTGACGTCAAAATGTATGTGCAGAGTTTTCAATTGTGGAAGCAGAGAAAGAACTGACAGGAAGGGGATTGCAATGCATGACAGTTTGTTAGCAAGAGTCACGCTAACTGTAACCCTAATAACGCGAGATTTGTAGAAGTGAGGATTGTGTGAGGTGAGTGGGAAAGAACTGTTTGAGAAGTTGTTTTGCGACCTTGTGTAGATAATATCTAAAGTAGACTAGCGTCTAAATAAGTGAGAAAAATAAGATATCAGGATGACCTATGTATAAACAAAATGCAGCTGTTGCTTATTATTGTTTGTAACAAAAGGTATAAATGCTTGCTGTAATTGTTTACCTGTAGAGAGACCTGCCTAGGAGGGGGAGACCCTGTGTTTTAGTGTACTCTCTCCCTCTACACAATTGCTTGAGAAAATAAAGTATCTGACTTTGCTGCACCCAACCAAAGGAGTGAGAACTGTTTTTCTCTGACAATTTGGGGGCTCGTCCGGGATGGCAACGCCTGCTGAGACAATGGCAACTGCTGCGGACTGTTCCTCTTCTAACCCCATGGTGCCACAATAGAGGTAGGAGACCTTTTGAAATCTCTATTGGGGTATCAGAGGAGGACTATCCATGGGGCCATCTGTCCCTGTGGGGCTTACGCCATCCGAACTTATTGACTGTGCAGCGGGATCAGATGCAGAGCAGTGCTGGGGAACTGTTTTGCCACCCCCAATGAGGTTAATGCATAAGGAAAATGCATTAGGTACGCACCAGTGCTGAGGGGTTTTTTCTGCCTCAAGAGGGGTTGTTACCACCTCATAGTGTATTGAGTCCAGACATAAGGTACAGATGCATCGTGGTATTTAGAAATAGAGGCCTTGGGGTGTGGGTGTGGGTGTGTACGTACGTACACCAGTGTGAATGAGAGAGTTACCGGAAGATGCCCAGAGTATTCTGCAAAGTGAAAGCTTGTGATCAGAAATATTTTAAAGCAAGCCCGGTATCTAGAGGATCTGTAGAAGATCCGACCCACAGTGGGCTGACTCGGCCTGGCATCGTCCAGCGAGGAAGCTACCTGGGTCTAGGAGTGTGTGAACGCATCTTCCCTCCTCCTTTCCTCTGTGTGAGCTGCTGACAGTCTGATAATCTCACTGGATGCAACGAGAGTGAGCGGTGCCATCTCTCTGAGACTAGCCGACGCTCTTTGCTGAAGGGAGGTGTAGGAGAGTCATGGCCATCCTTGTTAGCCTCTCCTGTGTGAGTACCCTGTAGGGAGAGACTCTTAGTTTATGAGCCGCTAGCAGACAGGGCATCCTCCATGTGTGTGTGATTGGAAAATGGGTGGGGGGGCAGTTTAAGCATTCCCTCTCACCCCCTAAGAGTACCCTTGCATATTATATGTACATACATTATGGTCCTAAAACCTGCAGGTATTTAGACAATTGGAATCTTTACACGCGTGAAAATCCATCTAAACAATGCCCACTAGAAAGTACCTTCAATCTAGATAAGATCTTACATCTCAGAGGAGCTTTTAATCGCCAAAAAAGCCTCTGACACGGTGGGTGCAATTTGTCTATTGAGGAAAGGAGTGAGTTAATTTGAAGTTCAGCTTGGCCCAGAGATGAAGAGAAAGTTGCTCTGCGTTCAAGGTCAAAAATCAATGCAGACCATGCGAAGTACAAAGAAAACTGCTCTCGGCCCCAGCTGGCTGTGAAAAAAATATAGACAGAGGCAAACCAAAGGCAGTACAAGTTACAGGACTGAGATTACATTTGCAAAGCTTAACTGTCCAGTGAGATCCAACAGTCTGCCTTTGCGACCCTGGAGCTGGACAGAACAAGGAGCAATGGTCTCAAGTTGCAGTGGGGGAGGTTCAGGTTGGATATCAGGAAAAACTATTTCACTAGGAGGGTGGTGAAACACTGGAATGCGTTACCTAGGGAGGTGGTGGAGTCTCCTTCCTTGGAGGTTTTTAAGGCCCGGCTTGACAAAGCCCTGGCTGGGATGATTTAGCTGGGAATTGGTCCTGCTTTGAGCAGGGGGTTGGACTAGATGACCTCTTGAGGTCCCTTCCAACTCTGATATTCTATGATTCTATGATTCTATGATTCTATGGTTTCGGGATGCTGAAGAAGCCACAGGCAGCCGGCCTGGATTGGAATCTCTGAAAAGATGCCCCAGGAGACCCCAGGGTGTAAAAGAACAGCCGTCCCAAGAGTGGAAGCAAGATGGAGATTCTGGACAAGCTGTATACAGGATAATCTCCCATACACCTCTCTCCCTTCTCTGGACGTTATACACAGACGTGGCCAGTCTGGACATGTGTGAGAGTATGAAAGTGGCTTAGAGCTTGGGGCATTAATGTTTTTTTTTTCCCCCTGAGTGATTTGAGAGCGTTTCCAACACTCTCTGTTGTTGGTTTATTATTGTATTAATGAAGCTTTAAAATTCAGTCATAATGCACACCATGTATTTGTTTTGCCCTTGTTATTTTATGTTTGCTTTGTATGGTATTGTTGGTGTTATATGTTGAGAATTGCATGATTAAAAGTGTGCCTACTCTCAGCTGCAGTAAGTCTGAAAACCGGAGAGGGGTTTAGCATTCCTTTCCCCATCCTGGTTGACTGGGAAGGGTGTCAGGTGGATCTACCCCAGTCGTAGCAGGACTGGGCAATAGAGAAGTATGGAGAAAAGGGAAGAGTTGTGTACTTGATAATTAGAATTGAGCAATTAAGACCATAGATCATGAACCAGGCAGCAACTCAAACCTACTCCCAGGACAAAGTTGCAAGCCTTGAGACAGGACTTCCGCGCAGAAAAGGAAGCACTGGCTAAGCAAGTACCGGTCCTTCAGGGACTTGTCAAAATTTAACCATTTGTGCTCAGCATACACCATAACAGCAGTGTGTTTAACTATTCAATTCCTCTTATGGCAAACGCCAATGGGCCATGCGTTTTTGCCCAGGTGGCAAGCTTCATGAGGGAGGACTCAGGTAGCCTTGTGAGTAAGAATGTTTAAGGGAAGAGACCAGGAAGGGTGGGAGCTAATTGAGAAGCCCACCCTCCTAGCTAAATTGGTAGTGGAACAAGCCGGTGCCCATGGAAGGGACGGTTCAGCAAGAAAAGCAGGATTGGGGCCCAAGCAGGCAGGCAACAGATAGAGAGATTGGAAAACAGGTTGGAAACTTTGAGGGCATAGTGGAAGGAAAGGAGTAAGTAATTATAAGCATGGGACAAAAAGAACAGGAGTACTTGTGGCACCTTAGAGACTAACTACTCTGAAACCTATAAACTTGGGGATTGCAAATCCCCAGGACAATAATTGGAATGGTAAAATCTGAGTTGATTGGGTGTTATTTTGGGAGACAAGCAAGTGATTTAAGAAAAGAGTGAGAAGTTAACTCTGTAGTTGCTAGAGGGAATCAAGCAGTGAAACTTGGTAGGAATGTCTGTAAGTAATCCAGGCAAGAGGTTATTTAAGTGGAATTATTAGACTATGAATAAGTTAGTCGAATTTGCTGAAGAACACTCCTGCTGTGTACAATCTGTATTTTATAAGTTTGAGATGAATTGGTATTGTTTAAAGTTGCAAAACCAAGAATACTTTTGCCAGACACAGGAAACTAGTGTTTAATATGGTATTTAGCATTTAATCCTTAAGGTGACTTGATGCTTTACAAGATTTAAAATGTTTTAAATAAAGACCAAAGGTTGTGGCTGCAGCAGGGTAGTAAAAGCCAGGAGAATAAAAGATTTGAATTTGTTTTTGGGTAACAAAAGAGCAGATGAAAGATCTGGGAGAGAGAGAGAGAGAGAGAGAAAGGACAGTGTCCCTGGCTCTGTGTGGTTGAGCTGTCACTTTACTAGGGGTGCACGGAGATTTTGTAAGCACAAAAGAAACAGTTACACCTTGTGTAGAAATTAATGTGACTAGTGTTGTGGAAGTTGAATTATGGAGGAAAGGTGCATTTTCCCCAGAACATGTGCAGTATATATTGTAGCGGGGGTAAAAGAAATGCAAACTTACCATGCTATTTAATTAAAATCCTATTAGGCTCTAAGGGGCACTATAAGTAGTGTTTTCTTTCAGATCACTTTGTGTTTGAAAGTAGGAGTTAGAAGTAAAAGGCAATCAAAAGTCTAGGAAAGTTAATGGTGTTCCTTTTTAAGAAAGAATTTTTAAGCTGTGGATAGCTTTGGATCCAGCAGCAAGCCAGAAAGCATCTGTATTAATGCAAATTATCTAACTGATAAGGTAGAAGCCACTGAAACCTGCGCTGCCTATGAAACAAATACAAGCAAATATGGGGTAATTCTTCTGTTTTGCCTGAAATCAACAAGAGTATTTGTATATAAAGGAAATATTTTAAGCAATGACTGACTGCCCAGAAAAGGTAGACCTCTGTTTTTTTGTCTTTCAGATCATCAGAGAAAACAGATGCCAGCCGAACAACATTCAAAGTACCATGCATTTACTGGCACAATAGGAATTATGTTGTGTTCTATGTCCTGTCTTGTGGTATTTGTCTTGTGGCCAGAATTGTTGTGTTTAATATTTTCATAGGACAGTCTAGTTCAAAATTAAATAGAAGGATTAAATCAAAAAAAGCAGATACTTGTTTTATTCAATTTGGAATACAAAGTGTTTGGATAAATCAGGAAAATGTGATATACTAAAGTCTAATACATTTGCTTAAGAAAGAAAAAGAAACGTCATTGGCCAGATCTTTTACTCGGAAAAAAAAATTGTTGTTAAAATTTGCATACCAACAGTCTTTGGAAGCAAGGACATGAAAAGTTAACCCACTCCCCATATTGCGCATGGGATCCGTCTGGCTACCTCAGATTTCTAGCCAGAGGGCTGGGGAGGGAGGAAAGCTATTGAACACCAGAGGTTGTACCGAGTGGACTCCTCAAAAGTGAGTGTGCTTGTCCTGGCTTGTTGCTCCAAAGCTCCATATATAAGTTACAATTTTACTGGAAGGGTGCATATGGCATACATTGAATAATAAAACTAAAGTACTGTATAATGGCAATGTGTATGTGTTCATTGTTGAGAAAAGGTGTATGAGTGAAGAGTGGAAGTTTCCTTTGTAGATTAAAAGAAGCCAAGAAGAGGAGAAGGAAAAACAGAATGAGTTAACTGGGAAAAAAATAGCTAGCAAGCTCAATCCAAAGGTAAGACGCTGGCCCCATTCAAGGACACTGCTTACAGCTAAGACTTGGCTGACAACCAAGAAAAGGGGGCGGGGCTTGAATGAGCCCAAGTAGCTGTAAAATCTGCAAAACACTGCCAGGCATTAATGAAACGTGTTAGGTTTCTTTTCTCACAGGTAAAAAGTGAGACCCAAAGACCCTAGCAGCCCTGCCATTCATTGAAACCAGGAGACTGAGTCTACGTAAAGTCAATCAACGAAAGACTGCTTTGGCTTCATGCTGGAAAGGCCCTTTCCAAGTTCTGTTAACCACCAATACTGCTGTGAAGTGCCAAGGACTGCCTACCTGGACCCATGCTTCGCACTGTAAAAAGACCCCTCCACCTTGGGAGGACTCTCCGACTGATAATCCTATTTCTCCTTCTAGCTCTGCTGTGCCTTCTGGACAGCAGGGAAAAAAAAGACAAGGTGAAGTGCTAGTAACCTCTCCCTTGTCCACTGACAGACCTACTCTGCCTTTGGATTTTTCTAGAAGAAGCAAAACCATTACAGGGTGATGTGCTGGTAACCTCTCCCCTGTATGATGCTGAACCATGACTGTTTCAGGAAAAGAGAAGAAGGAACACTCGCTCCATTGAAACCACAAAGTCCAGGGATTCTGGACTACAAAAGACATTAAGAACTGACCCTGGTGAAGAAACAAACAATGAATTATACACTGGCAGGAAGAAACTTGTGGGACCCATGCTTGGGAATGTGGTATTGATTGGATTTTGGGGTTTATTTTACAGGCTGCACCCTGTGTTTTGGATAAATCCTTCAGCATGTATTGCCCTCCCTAATTGGATTTTAAATGACAAGTACCAAAGGCACCTTGTTGCCACTGCCCCTGCCATCTCCTCCATTACACTATTACCCCTGTAACACATCCAAATACAGACAATGATATCCCATGTACAGCAAACAATTGAGTGGAAAACAAATGGATCAGTGGAAGTGATGGCTGTTCCTGGAATTTGCACTGTGTTAAATGAGAGAGGCCCTTATTGTTATTTGGTCACCCAATTAGTGAACAATTAAACGAATACCCAAAGAGTTTGTTCTGCCACTGGCAATTTTACCTGCATAGAAGTTATTCTAGTGACTAATAATGTTACCTGTACCTTATTGCAATATACCCCCTCTTATGCCATTAATATTAATGCCTCCCAGAAGTACATAAAGATGTTTAACCAACAGATGTGGTACAGTACTACACCAAAGAGATGTATTAGGATATCAATGGACTGTGATTAACACTACATTAGTGACTGTTGTAAATTTACATTGCCCTTATCCAGTTTCCAGATCACCTCTACATACCCAAATTGCTCACAGGGAGCTGCCATTAGATTAGCACAGCAGAGGGCTTGGGTTATTTCCTCTAGAAAGAAGAGAGACTTGACCGGATCCCTATGGGACGGGACCAATAGTGCAGCAGCAGTTTGGAATATTTTTAGAAGCCAAGAACATGAGGAGAAATTGGGGCAACTAAAGAAGGCCACTGGCCTTATTTCTGGGGCACAGCTAACCCAGGTACAGGATGGAGTTGGTGAGTTACATGTTATCTCCACCCTTAGTTCTATGACCCAGAAGTTGCTGACAGAGATGGTATTGAATATCACTGAGGCTGGGAAGACATTGCAGTGGGATCTAGCATGTTCAGAAATTCAGGATTTCCTGAATGACCAGCTAATGGCCATTTAGAATGATTTAGAGCATCAGGCTTGGCCCACTGCCCTTACAGACACATCAGGAGTACCATCTGATCTGTGGCCATGGAGACATACTTTGAGACTTTCTGGGTGGAAGTCCAGACGTTCACAGTGCTTCTTCCAAGCATATGGACCAGTTGGGGGTGTGTGGGCTCCCACATACCGAATCCTGCCAGGTCCATGGGGAGGATGCATGTGGGATTGGGTAATTCACTGAGACATTTGGGAAATTAGACTACCTGGTATGCCCAATCGATTTTTAGTCAGTGCTCCTGGGGTAACACCTGACATTTGGATGGTGTTGGGAAATCAGTGGACATTTTGGCCGTTAGAACCCCCGCAGCTTCAGTGTATCTGTAAACTGAAGCCAGGAGAAGTTGTCACTGTTTATGACTACGTTTGGTGGGAGGGTAGGGGACAAGGAACTATCCTGAGAGGACACTTACTTTTTCAAGCTAATGATAGCTATGTGTGTGTTAAAGCCACCACATTGCAAGATATACATTTTAATCTCACTACCACTGCAGGCAACCATATTATTTACTAGCCTGCAGATAGAATTTTGCAAGTAGCCCTTAGGTTCCAGATACCCTTTAATTGGACCAGCTTAGTACCTGATAGATTTCAAAATTTGCTTTCACTGTTACCAGAGGTTCAGAGAATCTCTGAAATACAATGGCAAATTCACATGCTTCAAAATATATATCAAGTTGAAAAGTATGCCTTTCATACAGCTTATAGAGTGTCTCCTTTATGTACTAAGTAGGATGTATTGTGCTTTATGACTAAAACTGTACAACAACCCCATCATATTATTGCTATGGGAATGTTATTGCTTGTATTGTTATTAGTTAGCTTAGGATTATGCTATTGTTGTTGTAAAGGACATAAAACCCCTAAGGTTGAAGCATCTGATGTAGAATCTGAATTCCAAGACTTAATGCAAATAGAGATTTGAGGATGTTTGTTGTACTAGTAGTACAAAAGTGGGGAGGTGTGGAAGCAGAGAAAGAACTGACAGGAAGGGGATTGCAATGCATGACAGTTGGTTAGCAAGAGTCAGGCTAACTGTAACCCTAATAACACGAGATTTGTAGAAGCAAGGAATGTGTGAGGCAAGTGGGAAAGAACTGTGTGAGAAGTTGTTTTGTGACCTTGTGTAGATAATATGGAATGT
This sequence comes from Trachemys scripta elegans, assembly GCF_013100865.1. Taxonomy (NCBI): domain Eukaryota; kingdom Metazoa; phylum Chordata; order Testudines; family Emydidae; genus Trachemys; species Trachemys scripta. Next base: position 121,222,218 of record NC_048299.1, on the reverse strand, counting down.
AGACTAGAGTCTAAATAAGTGAGAAAAATAAGATATCAGGATGACCTATGTATAAACAAAATGCAGCTTTGCTTATTGTCTGTAACAAGAGGTATAAATGCTTGCTGTAATTGTTTATCTGTAGAGAGACCTGCCTAGGAGGGGGAGACCCTGTGTCCTAGTGCACTCTCTCCCTCTACACAATTGCTTGAGAAAAAGTATATGACTTTGCTGCACCCAACCAAAAGATTGAGAACTCGGTTTTTCTCCGACACAATATAATGCTATTGACATTCCCATGCAAAATACAACACACATATGGATTTGCAATGTTTATAATCCATGTAAAAATGTGTTAGTGTTAGTGTCAAAAACCCATTAATAATTGGCAGTGATCTTAATAGTCATAACGAACTATGGGGAAGAAAGAAAACTGGCTTAAATGGTAAATGCTTAGAAAAATTTGATATGCATAGCCCAGTAATATTCAATACAGAAGCACCTACGAAACTTAATTCAGTGACTGGGATCCTTTTCTCTTTTGGATTTGGGAATTGCAACAAATATAGCTAGTAAATGCAGCTGGGAAATTCATTAAAAAATGGAATGGGAAGGGATCACTTCCTTGGCTTGGGACTCAGTCAGGAAGTGTCATAACCACAAAATTCCTAGCTGGAATCTTCAAAAAGCTGATTAGGCCTTTCCAAGATTAAATGTGATGACTATGTATGTAGTAAGTGTACTAGTGACAACCTAGGAGAATTCTATAACATAATAAAAAATTCCAGCAGCAGCTGATCTGGCCATCTCCAAAACAAATTATCCTGGTGGGAATGAGTATTACAAATTAGCAATCAAGAAAAGACAAGGCATAGAAGCAAGCAAAAATACACAATAGTAAAGACGTACATCTTTTATAATTCAGTCAGGTGATGGCAAAAAGTAGTATCAAAAAGACAAAGTTGATAAAATTGAACAAAGATACAGAGCTTTTGGAAATATATAAGCAAATTCAAAGAATAAATGGAATTCAAAGAAAATGTATACCTAGACATTCTAAAAATGAAACTGAGGTCTCCAACTTATAAAATGCACACATTTTAGCAAAAGAATTCCAAAAGATCAGTAGTGATATGAATCAAAGCAATGAGTTTCATGAGTAAAAAAAGGAGGTTTATTGAAGAAAACTGAACTATTAAATGGCTAGAGAGAATATACTGATGTGTTAAACAAAAAAAATTAGAATACGGGAGCTTGTTGCAGCCACTAGAAAAAGGAAAAAAATACAACTCCAGTAAAGATAATATAAGTAATGAAATGCTCCAGCACTAGTCAGAAGGGAATCTAAAGATTCTATTGTGGTTATATAATGATATATGGTGGAGGGACTGCTGCCAGTAGAATGAAAACAAGCATTGTGATACCAATTAGGAAACCACGCAAAGTACATAAAAACCTGATGGTTATTGCCCTCATATCATGTGTGGGGAAAACCATGGGAAAAAATGATAATGTAAGACTAGTGCAAAGTACAAAGTGGTTTTAGAAAATAATATGCAGTTGACCATATAGTGAGTCTAGAAAAGGAGGTTAAAAAAAAAAAAAAAGCACAAGAACTCTGATAAATCTTCCTTCCTGAACCCTGAAACAGCATGACATACTATGAAGGGAAGGCTTATAGAAACTGGCCAAAATTGGAATAAGGGAATTTTCAAATGACAGAATTCTACCAGTCAAAGTGTGAACAGCTTTATCAAAAACCTTCAAGCTTACAAATGTAACTATTGTATGCAAGGGAGTGTAATCAGCCCTATTTTGTTTTCCCATTATGATAAATAACCTCCCAGAAAGTGTGCAGATGGGCATAGGTATTTCCCCCTTTTTAAGACAACTGTGCTACATGGACTAAGCATAAAAGACAAAGAAGCTGTGGAAAAGAAAAATGAGGCATTCCAGAGAATTTCCAAGTGGGGAAATTACTGTGGATTTAAGTATCAGAGGGGTAGCCATGTTAGTCTGAATCTGTAAAAAGCAACAGAGGATCCTGTGGCACCTTTGAGACTAACAGAAGTATTGGAAGCATAAGCTTTTGTGGGTAAGAACCTCACTTCTTCAGATGCAAGTAATGGAAATCTCCAGATTATCCAGAGGCAGGTATAATCTGGAGATTTCCATTACTTGCATCTGAAGAAGTGAGGTTTTTACCCACAAAAGCTTATGCTCCCAATACTTCTGTTAGTCTTAAAGGTGTCACAGGACCCTCTGTGGATTTAAGTTCTCACTTGCAAAAACCAAGGGAATGCTTTAATCAGGAAGATCAGGACTTATTTATGGTAAAAAAAATTCAGATAAGAACGAACTTTTGAGCTAGGAGTAGTCTGATAATAAATTAACATGGAAAGGTCACATAATAGCATACAAAAATGTAAAAGTAGGATGAACTTACTTAAAAGTGTAACTGGAAACAAATAAGGTGCAGGTAAGAAGGTATTTCTGATGATGTATAGAGCATTGATAAAGCCAGTTTTAGACTATGGATGCCAAGCTTTTGGTTTATAGAAGATTAGGGTTGGAAGAGACCTCCGGAGGTCATCTAGTCCAAACCCCTGTTCAAAGCAGGACCAACCCAAACTAAATTTCAGCCAGGGCTTTGTCAAGCCAGGTCTTAAAAACCTCTAAGGATGGAGATTCCACCACCTCCCTAGGTAACCCATTCCAGTGCTTCACCATACAAATAGTGAAATAGTGTTTCCAAATATCCAACCTAGACCACTGCAACTTGAGCCCATTGCTACTTGTTCTGTCATCTGCCACCACTGGGAACAGCCTAGCTCCCTCCTCTTTGAAAGCCGCCTTCAGGTCACTGAAGGCTGCTATCAAATCTCCCACCACCACCACCACACATCTCTTCTGCAGACTAAATAAGTCCAGTTCCCTCAGCCTCTCCTCATAAGTCATGTGCACCAGCCCTCTAATAATTTTCATTGCCCTCTGCTGGACTCTCTCCAATTTGTCCACATCCTTTCTGTAGTGGGTGGTCAAAAACTGGACACAATACTCCAGATGTGACCTCACCAGTGCCAAATAGAGGAGAATCATCACTTCCCTCGATCTGCTGGCAATGCTCCTACTAATGCAGCCCAATATGCTGTTAGCCTTCTTGGCAACAAGGGCACACTGTTGACTCATATCCAGCTTCCTGTCCACTGTAATCCCCAGGTCCTTTTCTGCGGAACTGCTGCTTAGCCAGTTGGTCCCCAGGCTGTGGCAGAGCATGGGATTCTTCCACCCTAAGTGCAGGACTCCGCACTTGTCCTTGTTCAACCGCATCAGATTTTTTTGGCCCAATCCTCCAATTTGTCTAGGTCACTCTGGACGCTATTCCTACCCTCCAGCATATCAACCTCTCCCCTCAGCTTAGTGTCATCTGCAAGCTTGCTGAGGGTGCAATCCAACCCAGCATCCCAATCATTAATGAAGATGTTGAACAAAACCAGCCCCAGGACCAACCCCTGGGGCACTCCGCTTCATACCAGCTGCCAACTAGACATTGAGATGTTGATCACTACCTGTTGAGCCTGACTATGCACTTTATAGTCCATACTCCAGCCCATACTTCTTTAACTTGCTGGCAAGAATACTCTGGGAGACCATTATCAAAAGCTTTGCTGAAGTCAAGGTTCAGCCTAAAAACAACCCTTAGTAACCTGGAACTGCTCCAGGCCCAGGCTCTGCAGTTGGCATGTGGTGTAATGATAACATCACCAGTGTGTGTACTGCGAATAGCCATTGGAAAAGCACCTCTAAAGGTAAAGATTAAGCTATTAGATCTAACCTGTTTGGCAAAAGTAAAAAAGAATCATGAAAACTGAAGTACACAGATTTATGAGGATTGCTAGGACCTTAATAGACAAAATTATATGGATTGTCAGACATCCTCATACTATCAGGGTCTAAAAATGGGTAAAGGAGAGAAGTTAAAAAAATTGAGAAAACTAAAAAAAATTAGTCATGAGAAATCATACTACAGCTGGATAGTTGTTCCCCTATTTGATTCTGGAATTGTACAAAAAAAAAGGGGGAGGAAAAAAGACATTATGACCAATGAAATTTATGAAAAGTGGGTCCAGCTTTGTCAAATCTATAAAGATAGATCACAAGATGGCAGCATAGGTAGAGTGGGAACAGCCTTCTGTGTTTGTAGTCTTGGAATCCATAAATCTAAGAGGCTATCAAACTATGTGACCACTGTTTCCCCATTAATTAATTAACACTAACCCAGATTAGAGATGTGCTTCTGGTTGCAGCTGCAATTTTATTTGATTTCTTGTCAGGCATTATGATAATAGGGACTTCAGAAAGCAGAAATGTAATAAATGAAATAACGTTCCTAACTATGGATATAAGGCAAGCAGGTATTTGTGCAACAATAGCATGGATTCTGGTGCACATCAGAACAGCTGGAAATTAGATGCTGACAAAGCAGCAAAACAAGCTAAAAAAAATAATAAAAAAGAGCGTGTAGATATTAAGATATCCTTAAGTCAAGAATTTAAAAGTGGTCATGAAGGAGCTTGCAAAGGAATGGCAAGAACTATGGACTAACGAAACAAAAGGATAAATGATTTTTAAGCATACTTCATAAAACTAAGATAATACTAAACTCCAGAGTCATGATAGAAAAAGTGAAGTAGTCACTTTTGGAGTATTAACAGATCATTATGCCTTAAATAATAAGTTAAACTTATTAAAAAGCAGGGACTTCAGAAAGATGGGCTATGTAATGTGTGCAAAACCAAAGGAACTGTTGATCATGTTCTAGGACATTGTGGGAAATATTCTATTGTGAGAGTCTCTTTATGAAAAATGCAGTCAGTTTGGAATCAAAGATTTTTCCCTCAAGAGACTAGTGAGAATGTCAGAAAAATTGAGTGGTTAAAAAAAAAAAAAAAAAAAAGGAAGAAAGTGGCAGTCATAGCCTTGTATGAGGAGGCTGCTGCAACAACAACAACAAGAACAGACAAAGGAAGAGGCTGCAGGGAGGAAATCTGCAGTCACTCCCTAGAGGAAAAGGGAGTTGGCCAGGGACAAGGAAGAGATTCAGGGGAGAGTAAGCCCTGGGGTCCTGTCCTGCACTAGGGAATTTGACAAGAGACTCTGAGTGATGAAGAAGCTACAGAGAGTGGAAGAAGCTTCAGTGGTAAATCAGGGGTGAGGAGATAAAAATGCAGTAAGAAGGAGCCCAGGGAAATCGCAACAGGGTCTGAGACTGAGCAGGCCTAGGTTATCATAGGGTCCCTGGGCTGGAATGCAGCATATCAGGGAGGCCTGGGTTGCTCTACCAGCTGCTGGGAAAGTGGCACGGGACCTGGACCAGGAACAGAAGACTGCCTAGCATACGAACGACTTGTGGACTGGAACTTTGTTACCCCAGAAGGGTGGGCTGAGTCATGGGGGGCACATTGTGAGCAACCAATGGAAGGGAGCCCCAATGGGGCAAGAGTTAATTCCCACATCAAGCCACAAGGAGATCACCTGCAATGAGTGGATCCTTTACTTCCCTATAAATTCTGTTAGGGAGTTCCAAAAGAGAATGATAAGCAGAATAGCCCATTCTTTTATTTTGTCCACCAATTAAGCCTAGTTTCTGACGCAGCAATTTTGGTTCACTGATCTCTGGCCCCGCACTTCTCTTGTTTACCAGGCATGATCTTAACACATTCCTTGAATTATATAAGCAGGCCTTTTTGTTTGAATTAATTCAGTCATTCTGTCCTCATTTTGCACCTCCCCACAACCCAACATTTATTGTCATAGGTTATTTTGACACTTTGTGAGCTCAATTGTGAAAAGTGAGAGAGATTCATAACTACAGTGAATTTGTAGGCCGAGTTATAACATCACTCCCACTATCTTCTGCACTCTCTACAAATAAATGTATCAAATTGAATGCAGGGGATACTGTTGGCCAGCAGAGGTGTTCCCTGCCTTAATAATCACCCAACCAGTGTTATCGATTTTGAGAGCATAAATTAAATTATTGGAGATATCCTATCTCCTAGAACTGGAAAGGACCTTGAGTCCAGCCCCCTGCCTTCATTAGGGGGACCAAGTACTGATTTTGCCCCAGATCCCTAAATGGCCCCCTCAAGGATTGAACTCACAACCCTCAGTTTAGCAGACCAATGCTCAAACCACTGAGCTATCCCTCCCTGCTCTACTATTAAGCACTAAATAGTGCTTAGTCCTTGTGCAGGTCTTCTGCACAGGTATGAATTTCACTCACCTGAAGATGTGGCTCCATGGTCTTCCTCCTTGGTGTTTGTGCTTCAGTACAGTTATATTGGTCAGATTTTTTTTGTCTTTTTTTTTTCTTCTTCTGGTCAATGCTTTAATTCAAGTATAAATTTTAAATTGCTCCTCTGTGTGAATGCCTTCCTTTCATTTATATCGGAGGAACTCCAGTGAGACATGATTTTCCCTTCAGGCCATTGGCTCCAGTAAGTCATTTTTAGTTTTAAATCTAGGAACACATTAAACCTGGAATTTAGGGACTGAGGTTTTTAAGCCCTGCAAAGATCTTTGTAATTGCTTAAATGTATGTTAGGCTGCTGCTTGGTTTAGCTGTTCAATGCATGCCTTTTGGTTCAAAGGAACAAGTTTGCTTGCAATATTACAAAACCAAAGTAACTAAGTGCTGTAACTATTACAATATTTCACAATTTGTAGCTTTTAATAGTCATAGACAAAAGGAATATCATGGAGTTTAAGTCTATACCATGTATTTAAATGAAATGCTTTTAACAGAATGAGTCATCACTTGCATGTAACAGTCTTCATGTATGGTATGAATTTAATATCTATGGAATTTATTTTCCTCAGTACATACTAGGATTTAAACTATGATTTGGGCAGCATAGGGGTGTGTAACTTGTCATATAAGCCTGTGGAATTAGAATAACTTTCAATTTAATCAAAATCATTCTTTTCAGCTGTAATCCATAGATGTATTTGATTATGGCTCAACCTTTACACCATAGACTACTCTGCACACTAGAAAAAATTGCATTCTCATTCTGCTTTCCAGCATTTGGCTAAGAATAATAATCATCTGAGGTTAGGCTTTGTATTCATCCATTTCTCACTCTCAAAAAACTGTTTCTAAAGAAGGTAGTTTGATTTGGTCAATGAAGTGATATTGGCCTCTGTCCTGGACTCTGGATTGGACTCAGACTGTGGTTTTAAAATAATGGATTTCCAAAAAGATTTCCAGGAAAAAGTGACTGCACTTCAGCTACCCCATCTCAAAATGTATTATATTATCAACTATATATGCAATATCAACATTGCCACAAACTTCTTACATTAAATGTATATGGATATGCATGCCTCAATATGCAAATATGTGTGAATGTTTGTGCCTACCTATATGGATGTATAACCATGAGTAACCCTGAGAATGGAATACGCAAATAGATATGCAAGAATCATCTCTGTTCATACACATATATATGTGCACATATTTGGATGTGTATTAATGTTTGCATGAAATTGTATTTATGCACATGCATTTACATGTGTGCTTCAAACGAGAGTGTTTGGAAATTGTAGTTGTCAGGGGCACCATTTCAGATTTTTGGGGGGTTGGGCAAGTTTAATCATGATTCCAGAAACTACTTTGGCACCTGAAAACTCTTGTTTTTTATTTTTGTTTGTTTTGGTAGATAATTTCTTATTCCTATATAAAGAAAGAAAATTAAATAAATATTAGACCCCTTTCAGCTCTAATACTAACGTTCTTAAATCTTGTGTCAATTCACTTAAAGGACACTGATTAGATTTAAACATTTAATGTATATTCTTATTCTTACTTTGTTACTAACTCTTGAATACAACAATTGAAACAATTATAGAAAACATAAGATTGCTTTCTATCACTTTTTTGCAGTTCATCAAGCTTGGAATAGATCATTTAACTTTTGGAAACATGCTATTAGGGAAAGGCCCCTGTGAGTTTCTACTGCACCTGCCTGTGACTCCAGGAGTGTTACCCCACTACAAATAATAGATTTAGGGTGACCAGATGTCCCAGTTTTATAGGGACAGTCCTGTTATTTGGAGCTTTTTCTTATATAGGCACCTATTACCCCCCACCCTCTGTCCTGATTTTTCACACTTGCTATCTGGTCACCCTAAATAGATTAGAAACGGACTTTAAACAGGCATGAAACTGGCACTTTCAAGTCACTTTCATAGTATTGCCAACCCCAAATGTTCAAAAAAAAAAATCAAGAATCAGGCTCACCAAAAATCATGATTAGCTTTAAAATCATTATGTAAAAAATACAGGTTTTTGCTTTTTGAGCCTTGTAACCGGGCAATGCTCACCTCCGCCGCACCTCCTGCAGGCCTCCTTGGGAATTAGCTCACCAGCCTCCAGCACACCCTCTGCTGGGTGGTGTCCTGCTTGCCCCATGTCCCTCCCAGACCCAGTGCCCCTTGTCCTCAGGTGCTACCCCCTGGCAGTACACCTGCTCTCAGGGTTTCTCCACCCAGGAGAACCCCACCCACTATCCCCATCTCACCTCACCTCAGTCTTGGGCTACTGCCAGTCACCATCTATCCCCCACTCACTGGGGCAGGCTGCAGTGTAAAAGTCACTCATCACAGGCAAGAGGGGTTTGGACCAGCTGCCTCTGCCTCCCCTGGGCTGCACCCTTGTACCTTTCTGGCCCTGAACAGTACTGAGCACGCAGACGGTGCCCAGTGAATAACACAAGTTTTGACAATAATCGTCGACTTTATGGACTCTGTGGATGCAATTTCTGTTCTTTGTTCTGGAATTGGCCTGAATACAGCTGAAACCCTAAGAATTTGATGTATAATCACATCTGATACTTATATGACACTTTCTCATTCCTTTTCTCAAATTCAGAACAAAAAATGAAAAAGTGGTTTTCAGTTAAAATCTAAAATTGTACAGGAATGCCTGCTGTGCAATTCAGCCTGGGGCAGAACCTGTCACCCATTGGCAGTTAAGTTCTCTCCTCTCATCTGACTCATTCTTTTTCTTCATCCTTCCTGACCTCTGTGCTGCTTTTCATACTGTTAACCATGACATCCTTCCCAATCACCTGGAACCAATTGGTGGAGTCTCAGAACTGGCCTTCTTGGTTTTGCTCTCATCCATCAGAGTCCTCTTTTTTGCAGCATGCAGCAGAGAGAAAGTCTGGTCCAGTGCATAGGGAGCTAGCCCTAAGAGACCTGGGTTCTACTCCCCCTTCCCTGTGGGCTTCCTGTAGGACCTCAGGCCAGTGCCTTAGGGACAGAGTTTCAAGGAGTTTTGGACACACAAAGATGCAGCTAGGCATCTAGTGGAGTTTACAAGGACCTAACCTTCTAGGTGCTTTTGAAAATCCCACTAGGTGCCTAAATAGCATTGAAAATCTGGCCTTTAGTCTGTGTGTTCCTCAGTGCCTCAGCTGTACAATAGAGGATAACAGCACTGCTCTATCTCACTGAGGGGGGCTGTGATATGAGATGCTCAGATTCTATGGTGATGGGGCCACATGAGTACCACAGGTAGAGTAGGAACTTCTCTATGCCACTGCTAGCCCTTCCGTGGGTTTTGGCCCCTTCTTTTCACCTACTCTCCTCACATCTCCCTCTTTTCTGAATGCAACCTTGGCTCAGAAGACTTGGCTGTATTTCTTCTGAGTCCCCTGCATTCTCTTTTTTACACACACACACACACACACACACACACACACACACACACACACACACACACACACACACACAGATTCCTGTTTTACAGGTTCATCTAAGGACTTCCAGATCCTTAATTTAATTACCAACCTTTTCTTATCTTAATCACCCTGTCTCTGTTTGTAAACAAAAACATTGACTCCCTGCCCCAGGGACAGGAGCTGGGAGAAGCACTTTTCTGCAGAACTCACATTCCACACTAATGCTGTGCACTTAAGAGCTCCACCTGGGAGCACACTTCCTGTATAAAACTCTGTGGGCCAGGAGCACCCGTCTGCTCTCCCTAATTGGCACCCTTGATAGTTGTCCATATTCAAAAAAGGACTAGGAGTTATTCTTACTCTTCTACGTGGTGTTGTGATGTTGTAATTCATCTGGAAGATATTTAATAGCTAATGAACCTGTAACAAGAGGAAGCAAGAGGGAATAAAAAGATACACTTTACTGCAATATCCTCTTCCTCTCTCCTTGACCACTGTTCTTCTTTCCCTGTTTCCTTCATTGACATGTTTGGTGTTATAGATGGTCTTATTACACTCTGCTGTAGAGTACACATCGTTTTAGTTTAGTCCCAGGACCAAGCAACTATTTCTACTAGGAACAAAAGATAATTCAAGAGTATAGCTCAAGAAAAAAGTCAGTTGAAAGTTAGCAGAAGAGGCATCTGTCATGGGGCCCACTCACTGTTAGGGCACCTCTCCTGGCCACTCTGGGGATTAGCTTCTTCCAGGTACTTCACCCTCCTCTGGCAGTCTCTTTTCTCACACTGCAGGAGTTGCAGCAACCTGTTTGTGGCTTGGCCCTCCACCCAGGTCACTATGGTCCTCGTCTTCTGGGATGTCAAAGTCTTCCAAAGTGAACTGTCCCAGACAGTCTGCTCTCCACTGTCTGGTCTGCACCACTTCACCAGTGGCTGGTAAGGAAACCCGGGCCCACCCTCTACTCCAGATTCCAGCTCAGGGGTCCTGTCATCAGCAGCCAAGGTCTACCCTACTCCATACCTTGTTAGTTTTCCCCTGAGCTCTTTCTGGTCCTCCCCTTTTTCTGGGTTTCCCAGCCCAAACTCCCAGGGATTTGAGCATTGGCTTGCTAAACCCAGGGTTGTGAGTTCAATCCTTGAGGGGGCCACTTGGGGGATCTAGGGCAAAATCAGTACTTGGTCCTGCTAGTGAAGGCAGGGGGCTGGACTCAATGACCTTTCAAGGTCCCTTCCAGTTCTAGGAGATGGGATATCTCCATTTATTTGTTTATCTCTAGCTCCAAACACACTTTCCTTCTCCCAGGAAGTGACTGCAGACTACTTCCCCTATAAGCCCTTCTGCTCTCAGCTCCTGAGCCTCATTTAATCAATCCCTGTGGCCTGGCTCCTCCTCCAGGTACAGCCAGATAAATTAATTGTCCCACTTACCCACCTTAACCCTTTCAAGACTTGTGTGGGGTGGACACCCCATCACAGCAACACATTTCTTTAAACAAATAGTAGCTATCCAAGGTTCAGCATCACAAAGAAGAACAAGAGACATTTTCCCTGCATAAGATCATTGAAAGAGTCCTTGTTTTTCAGGTTAGTCAAGTAAATCTGAACATTCTCGTGTGGAAGAATAGTTATCCATTGTGAAACATGTTTTTACAAACCAATACTAGATCAAGGCAAATTTTTAAACACCTGCTTGCTCAGACTCATAGGACAGAAACAACTGAATTGAATGAAACAGATCTTCTGTGATTATGTAGAGATGACACAACAGTATGAGAATGGTTAAGCAAATTCTATATTCAAAATCAGGAACCTGGAGTCAGTGTTCTCTCTAATTTTTTATGTCCATGTGCAAAATTAATTTTGGTATGTGCACTAATATGGAGGTGATGTGTGACACAACACCTTCATATTGGTGCACATGACAAAATGCATGTGGCAGGGGTGGGGAAGAAGGGTTCGGAGTGTGGGAAAAGGATCAGGGATGGGGCAGAGGGTTGGGGTGTGGGGGGATGAGGGTGCTGGCTGAGGGTGTGGGCTCTGGGGTGGGGTTGGGGATGAGGGGTTTGGGGTGCAGGAGGGGGCAGCTGGGGCAGAGGGCTGGGGTGTAGGGAGTGTGGGCTCTGGGTTGGGGCCGAGGATGAGGGGTTTGGAGTACAGGCTGCCCTGGGGCTGCAGTGGGGAGAGATGACTCCCCGCAGCCTCTCTCAGCTCAGCAGCCCGGGGCTGGGGGAGAGACGCCTCTCCCTGGCCACAGCAGGTCCTGCGGGGCTGGATTGGGCTGAGGGAGGGGCTCCTCTCTCCAGCAGCTCCAGCGGGCCTGTGCTGGGCTGAGGGAGGAACTCCTCCCCTGGCCGAGGCAGGTCTGCACTGGAGCCGGGCCGAGGGAGGAGCTCCTCTCCCCCAGCCGAGACAGGTCCATGCTGGGGCCGGAGGGGAGGAGCATCTCTCCCCACTGCTGCAGGTCCACACTGGGGCCAGCAGGGAGGAGTGCCTTTCACCACTGCAGCCCTGAGCCCCTGTGCGGGGCTTAATAGGCTGCTGCACAGCCACGCAACCATGCAGCTTAGAGGGAACTTAGCCTGGAGTCCATTAAGATGCGTGAAGTTCTAACCTAAGAGGAAAATGTTACTAGGGCTTGATCCTTCTCCTATTAAAGTTAATGGCAACACTCCTATTTACTTCAGTGTGAGCAGTGTTGGGCCTTTACTGAAATGAAAGGAAATCCAGAAAATGCAAGATGCAGAAGAGGTACTTAAAAAATAGTGTGTCCTGGGATTTCAGGCTCACTTCCTGAAATAAGAAATATAAAGAAAAAATCATGGTAACATTGACTTTCTGATTTTAATAGGGAAAATGAACTTATAGTTATCAAGAGCTCTGCACCCTGCACTTTCCAGACTGTCTATACAGGGATAATGTAATCTACCATTAAAAAAGCTATTTAAAAACAAACAATACTACACATCAAATTTTGACAGGACCTGGAGCATTATGTCATAGCCAACTGAAATCAAAGGAGAGTTGGACTAGCAAAATATGATTACCAACCTAGAATTTGGCTAGGTCATAGTTTTTAAAACACTGATTCTTGAGAAATTTGCCATCGGATATTTGATAACAGTCCATTGCTGCCAATCTAGTTAGGGTGCGGCACACAGGACTGCTGGTAAAAGACTGATTCATTTAATTTCCTGGCCTCAGTCTCTGGGTTATGTAAGGTTATATTCCTGACACATGGTCAGAATCCCATGATGCCAGTGACTGCTAGTACATCATCTTTTTCCTTGTTTTTAAAATCAAATGCAACTAATGTCAACCAAAAATGATAATCATAAATGAATACAGACATCTAAAAACAAATACATAGAAAATTTAGGAAAGATGTCTGGGCATTGAACACCTGTCACTACCTACCACTCTAAACCTCAGTGGCTTTCTGATCACCTCTTGTTCTGTGTGGTTATGAGGCACATCTATCAATGCAGAAGCACTGTCAGTAGCATTCTGGATGTACTTCTAGTTTTGTTCTGAAGGTCCAGGATTTTTATTTTGTATGAAGATGTCTGATGCTCCAAACATATCCTGTGATAATTCCAAATATGAGAATAGGGAACTGCAATGCTGCTGTCAGCTCTTCTCTATTATTTTGCCTGGGGGGTGTATATTTAGGGCAGATTTTTGTTTGGGTTGGTCTGCTTGGTAATTCTGTCCTCAGAAGGGCTTTTTCCTGGCCACCATATGGCAGTATCACAGGTGTGATTCTCTGAAACTGCCAACTCATTCAACTGCAAAGAGGAAAGTCAAGAGGAGAATGTGTGCACAACTCTTGCTTCCTTATCATATGGCTATCTAAAAGATCACATAATGCTCCATGAGAAAGACTTAAGTTGACAAATCCTTTTCTCTGACACAATGGACTTTCTGCAATAAGAGCAAAGCTTGTCTGTGCAGGAGACCGAGCTTTCTTGGGAGCTGGTCCCAGACTGCAGAATTAACTCCCACAGAAACTATGGACCATCACAAACCTCACTCCCTTCTGCCGGAAGTGCAAGGTGCACATCTCCAACCTTGCCTGCCTTCTCTAATATAAAAGCAAAGCAGCATGTACAAAAACAAAAACAACAACAAATTGCTACCAAAATAAAGCTCTCACCTGCACCCAATTTCTCTGCCTAGGGAGACGATGCGAGAAAGAACTAACCAAATACACCTCTACCTCGATATAACTCTATCCTCGGGAGCCAAAAAATCTTACCACGTTATAGGTGAAACCGCGTTGCTTTGATCGAACTTTTATCGAACTTGCTTTGATCCGCCAGAGTGCGCAGCCCTGCCCCCCCTGGCAGTGGTGTAGCCAGGTTCTAACATCAGGGGGAGCAAACACATAAAAAAAGGCGCCACCCGACATATCAAATTACTAATTACATACTTTTAAATTCATTATACATATTTATTTTGTACTTAAAATAAAAACACGAGAATGATATTGTTTTACAAGTACGTGAGCCCACTTGACAAGTTTTATTGTCCTTGGGTCTGGCTTCCATCCCCCCTCCAACTGTTGCATCTGTCTGGAGGTGCCTGCCTTCCACACCTTCCTCATTCACACCTCATTCATTCAACAGGGCAATTGATTAAGGGGTGAGGGGAAATCTTAGTCTATTCTTAGCAAAGAGACATTTTTCTTCTATCTTATTCTATCCTTAGGGGTTATAACATTATACCAACGGCAATGCAAAGTTTCTACATGAGGCTTTGATACAAAGTTTTCATATACCAAGGCTCATCAGTACAAGGTTTCTATATGAGGCTTTAATACAAAGTTTCATGAAAACAGAGGTCACACGTGGGTAGACCCACTACAAGGTTATATGAAGAGGCACAATGTAAAGCCATATGAAAATTATCAGAGATTTATCTACAGAAGCCCATCACTGGGGAATCATGGGGGGGGGGGGCTGGCTGGCTGGCCCTGCTGCTCTTCTGTTCTACAGGAACAGAGGTGACTCTAGGTACCAGAGCCATCAATCCATCACCTCTGTCCAATGTGCCATTCAGTCCAAATAAATAAATAATAAAAAAAAACTTAAAAAAAACCCTCCCAAGTTCCATTTACTGCAGCAAAATGTCTTCAAAGAATCAGACAAAGGTATTACCAATGACATGCGCAGAATATCAACTACAAACCCATTCAGGAAGGCAGTGAGCAGTTCCAAGTGGCTGAAGGCTTAGTGCAGAGAGGCAAGAGAGATGCCTGAGGGCTCAAATTAGGTGTCTGGGTTTTATTGCTCGAGCCTACATTATGCATAAAAGAACTTGTGGTGAGGGGTGCTGGGGAGCACCCCGCCAACCCAGATATGCAGGGGGACTGCATGATATGTGAGAGGGATTCAGTGGGGACCAGGCCATCTTCTGTGCCTGCATGGGGGAGGGAGCTGATGCTGGAAGTATTTTTAGTGAAAGGGGGGAGGGGAAATCAGATTCACTCATCTATGGGTATAACCATTGGGTAGGCTGTGGGAGTGTGGTGCCCCCTAGTGGCTGGTTCCACTTACTCACAGCCAATGAGGTAGTTCCCTTGGCTCAACGGGGTTGGTACTTGTGGGGCTACAGGTCCAGGGTACAATCTCTGGGGTGGGGGGGTATTGTAAATATAGCATTTAAAGCAGCCAATCCTGCTGCTGCTAGAGAAAACTCAGCTGCCATCTTGGAAAGCATGGGGTGCAGACATGTGCTCTGGAGCATTTCCCATTCTCTAGGGGGCATCTGCAGCTTAGGGGGTGGGCTTCTAGATAAGGCAACAGACTGGGTTTTGGGAGATGTAGGTTCAGTTCCTGCCTCTGCCACAGACTCCCTGGGGGGACCTTGGATGAGTCACTTAATCTCTCTGAGCCTCAGTTCCCTGTCTGTAAAATGGGGATAATACTCCATCGTCTGTCTGTTTGGAGCAAGGGGACTGTCTCTTACTAGCACAATGGGCCCTCATTTAGCTGGAGCCTTCAGAAGCTACCTTCCTAATACCAGAAGGGTTTTTTTTCAGACCATATAGGCCCCCTTCCATAAAGGTGACCTGACTGAGTGGAACAAGAGGGGATCAAACCCAATACATATATGGGAGGTGGCATGGGTCTAGTGGATGGGGCACTGGACTGGGAATCAGGAGAGTTGGGCCCTGATCTGAGCTCTGCCACTGACCCATTAAGTGGCCTTGGGCAAGTCACTTCCCCTCTCTGTGCCTGTTTCCCCTTCCAACCTGGGCCTGTCTTGCCCACGTAGATTGCAGGCTCAGTCTCTTTCCACGTGACTATCCTGGGGGTCCAGATCTTTGTTACGGTCTCTGACTGCTCCTATAACACACATCCTGCAATGGCAGAACACTTCTGAACTGTTCTAGTCCAGACCCAAGACAGCAGCAACTCCCCTGACCTGGGCCAAAGAAGGCCATGTTTCCGGAGGATCTAGTTTGCTGTGTCACCAGGGGCTCAGGGACACAAGTGGGGGCCAGGCACCTCACACAAACTCTGCAGCCTCAGTGTGCCCAATAAAGATCTCTCTCCTACAACTCTGCCTGACCCCCCCACACACACCCATTAGTGTTGCTGAAACAAACCCGAAGGGTCACTGTTCCCCCTCCTTCGGCCCCCACTCCAAATGCCAAGGAAAACTTGACACTCAAGTGCATGGAGGGGGTGTCAGAAGCCTGTCCAGAAGAAAATGACACCGCTCAAAAATTATTTGGAGGCACTTGTATTCAGTGGTGAGCTGGAGCTGGTTTGCGTGAACTGGTTGTTAAATTTAGAAGCTGGTTTAGAACTGGTTGTTAAAGGGGTGAGCAATTGGGAGAGGGAGGTTTTTCTGTCGTTACACCGGCCCGCAGGCCACATCCGGCCCGCCTGAGGTCCCGGCGGGGGAGGCTCCCCCGCCTTCTCCCCTCTCACAGAGCCTCAGTGTTCCCCGCTGCCGGCCCCAGCGCTCTGGATCGCTCCTGGGCAGGTCTGCAGCTCCTACCACTTTGAGCAGCATGGTAAGGGGGTGGGGCTGCGAGCTCCAGTGGGCCGTGCTGCATCCATACACGCTGCCCTGAGCAGCATGGTAAGGGGGCCGGGCCCGGGCTGGGAGGAGGGGTTGGATAAGGGACAGGGAGTAGTTGGAGGGGGCGGAGATTCTAGGGGGGGTGGTCAGGGGATGGGGAATGGGGAGGGTTGGGTAGAGGGTGAGGTCCTGGGGAGTCTTGGGAGGGGGTGGTTAGGGGACAAAGAGCGGGGGGGGTTAATGGGTTGTGGGTTCTGAGGGGGCACAGGGGGTCAGATGGGGGGGACAGAGGGCTTGTACTCACCAGGAGGTTCCTTACCAGATCTTTGGCGGCTGACCCTTCACTCGCTCCGGATCTTCAGCGGCTCTGCAGGGCCTGCCACCGACGTGCCGCCGAAGACCTGGAGCGAGTCAAGGACCCGCTGCCGAAGAACAACCCTGCCCTGCCCCGACTCCGCCCCCTCCCTGCCCCATTGGACCCCTTCCCAAATCCCTGCCCCCTGCCCTGTCCTGACTCCGCCCCCTCCCTGTCCCTATTGGACCCCTCCCCAAATCCCTGCCCTGGCCCCGCCTCTTCCCCAGCGCACCGCGTTCTCCCTCCCTCCCTCCAGGCTTGCTGCGAATCAGTTTCGCAGGGCAAGTGCTAGGAGCCAGGGCAGGGGAGAAGCAGAACACGGCACTCAGGGGAGAAGGAGGAGGAGGCAGAGCGGAGGCGGACTGGAAGTGAGCTGGGTGGGCGCTCAGGGCGGGGACCAGGGAGCTGGGCTGGGCTTTCCCCATGGGTGCTCCCTCCAGCCCCGGAGCACCCGGCAGCGGCAAGGCGCCACCTTCGGTGAATATGCTCAGTGGGGGAGCGGCCACTCCCCCTGCTCCCCCCCCAGCTACGCTCCTGCCCCCCGGAGCACTGCTTTACCGCATTATATCCAAATTTGTGTTATATCCGGTTGCGTTATATCGGGGTAGAGGTGTATGACAAATGTCAGTCATGTAGCTTACTGCACTACAGGAAAGTGCTCAGATACTAAGGTGATGAATATGGTATTAGAACCTATGTGAAATAGAATAGAATATGCTATAAAACTGCAGCTCTGGAAGCATCATTAAAAATTTTGAATTCCTATGGCTATGACAATTCACCAGTGTCAAAGAATGAAGCAAGGAAATATATTTAGGTTTGATTAGCTTCCATCTCCTCCAAACCTACAGTAATTCCTTGTAGCGGGGTGGCTACCCTGCTCCTGCCCTGAGGGGTTTAAAATAGCCCTGGAGGAGGGCTGCAGCTCTAAAAGCTGGGCTGATGGGAAGCAGCCGCAGCTGGGCCACGCCTCAGTCAGGCCATAGCTGGCCTGTATAAAAAGGCTGGGAGCCAGAGGCCAAAAAGTCTCTCTCTGCCTTCAGAGGGAGAAGGGCCTAGCTGCAGGGAAACAGAGGACCGGACCGGACCGGACCGGAACAGAGCAGAGCAGAGCGGGGCTGGGGAGGGGACGGGATGGGACAGGCTGAGGAGCTGGGGAGCTCCAGCCTGGATAGCCCCAGGCTGCAGCCTAGTAGGAGACCAAGGGGTACTGGGGGTTGCAGAGGGCAGCCCATGGCTAGGCCAAGCCACCAGGTCCAAAACAAACCTTGCCGATGATGAGTGGCCTATACTGCAGTCTGCCCCAGGGAGCGGGGGCTAGTTGGTGACTGGTAGTGGCCTTATTCTGAGGTGAGGTAGGGATAGTGGGTGGTGGTTCCCCTGGGAGGGGAGACCCTGAAACTGGGGGTGTACTGCTAGGGGGCAGCACCCAGAGAAAGGGGTACTGGGTCCTGGGAGGGACACGGGGCCAGAGGACAGGCAGATCATCAGCCTGCAGAGGGCGCGCTGAGGGCTGCATTGAGCTACTTCCCAGAGTCACCAGCAGGAGGCGCTGCAGGGGTGAGTCCGCTCCCCTACATTCCTTCATAAACGTTTTCTTATGGGTTTGTATTTAGCAAGATCTAGAAGTCTTCCAAGGGCAAGCCATACCTGATCAACTTGATTGTCTTCTATAATGAGATAACTGGCTCTGTGGATATTATTAATCATCTGGAGGATGGCGTGGAATGCACCCTCAGCAAGTTTGCAGCTGACACTCCACTTGGAGGAGTGGTAGATACACTGGAGGGTGAGGATAGGATACAGAGGGACCTAGACAAATTAGAGGATTGGGCCAAAAGAAATCTGATGAGGTTCAACAAGGACAAGTGCAGAGCCCTGCACTTAGGACGGAAGAATCCCATGCACTGCTACAGACTAGGGACCGAATGGCTAGGCAGCAGTTCTGCAGAAAAGGACCACATGCAAAACTGCCGGCTCCCATCTGGCTTTGGGACGAGGATGACAGGGCTCTGCCATTCGCTCTGGGAGTGCTCAGTAACACCCTGCTCCAACATCGCCTGGACTTCTGAGGGTCCAGGGTTCAAATCGACGCTCGGGTTGTAGCCATCGGCAAGCTGTGTCTTTTAATTTCTGGGCCACGGCCTGGTGTTGGGCACCTGGTGGGTAGACCTTTCCTTGAAACCGTCGCCAAAATGTCTCCGGGGTGATATCGAAGGCATCCAAGATAGCCACTTTTACTTGAGCATAAACGCAGGTCTCAAAGTCTGGGAGCCCCCGGTAAGCCTTCTGAGCTGGCCCCGTCAGATAGGGGGCGAGGCGGGTCGCCCATTGGTCTGGTGCCCAACCGGCCACTGCGGACACCCTCTTGAAGGTCACCAAATAGACCTCCGGGTCATCCTCAGGCCCCATCTTGGCCAGATGGATCAGTGGAGCGGGGGGGGTTGACGTAGCTGTAACCGTATCCCGGTTGAACCTCACTGGGGCCCGGCCACAGGGTGGCAAGTTGCTGGAAGCATTGGGTTTGTTGTTCGTGGTGCTGGGCCCCCAAGGTTTGAAGTAGCTGCTGCTGGTGGGTGACCAGTTGCTGTATGAGCTGTTGCTGCTGCTGACTCTTGGCCAGAAACTTGAGAAGTCTCTCCATCTCCATCTTCCTTCAGAGGCCTCTTCGCTCTAATCCCTTCATGCAGGGATAGGGGTCACTGCCTGCATTCTCCACCACTTGTGACCTGTGTCGGTTGGCCCACCAAGCCGCTAGGGGGCGGTGGGGAGCCACAGCCTCACTGGCTGGCCTGGACCAAGTTATCTGCACTCTTCCCTACACTGAGGATGACTGGCTAGACCCATCAGAAGATGAGCAGCAGGATGATGGAGAGGAGGTGTCCCCGGAGAGCCAGGATCTTTTTGGGACTCAGGAATCTGATAACGGCAAACTGGAAAGCTGGACCCAAGTCATGCACTGCTACAATAGACCTCCATTCGTGTCCTGCATCAGCTAAGGCCAGGTCCCAGCCACAAACCCAGGCCTGGACCAAAAATTCAGATTTCCCTGTAGGGACATCTAGCATGTTAGTAAGTATCTTTGCAATTTTTTCCTATTAACTTTTTATTTTAAAATATATTTAGGAAAAAAAACATAAACGTCTCATAATATATTAACCATTTCCCACCCAACTTGGCTACATTTTAAATGTGTAATTTATATATAATATGGTTAGTTAAAATATATACATCAATAATCTGTATTACTTAATTTACAAACAAACAAATTTTACTAATAAAAATCCAACTACTTAAAGAAAACATATTAAAATAAGATAAAGAATAGAAGCAAAAGTCAGGGACAGAGAATTGGGGAAGAAAGTGAACAGAGAAGAGGGTGAGGTGGGGAAGGGGAATGCATTTAATAGCATCATTCAGCTACTTCCATGAAAGAATTTTTCTTGGACATTTCTGTTACAGTATACAATTCTTTTCATGGTGGCCAAGCTTGTGAGGTCTGTGCTCCAGTCTTCAATTGTTGGTCGCTTTTTGGATTTCCATTTTTGTAGTATTAGTCTTTTGGCAATTATTAGTCCTCTGCTTAGCCAATGTTTTTCAGATGTTGTCATAACTATAAAGGGAAGGGTAACAGCTCTCCTGTGTACAGTACTATAGAATCCCTCCGGGCCAGAGACTCCTTTTACCTGTAAAGGGTTAAGAAGCTCGAGTAACCTGGCTGACACCTGACCCAAAGGACCAATAAGGGGACAAGATAATTTCAAATCTTGGGGGGCGGGGGGAAGGCTTTTGTTTGTGCTCTTTGTTTTGGGGTTTGTTCGCTCTTGGGACTGAGAGGGACCAGACATCAATCCAGGTTCTCCACATCTTTCTAAACAAGTCTCTCCTATTTCAAACTTGTAAGTAAATAGCCAGGCAAGGCGTCTTAGTTTTTCTTTGTTTTCTCAACTTGTAAATGTACCTTTTACTAGAGTGTTTATTTTTGTTTGCTATACTTTGAACCTGAGGCTAGAGGGAGGTCCTCTGAGCTCTTTAAGTTTGATTACCCTGTAAAGTTATTTTCCATACTGATTTTACAGAGATGATTTTTACCTTTTTCTTTAATTAAAAGCCTTCTTTTTAAGAACCTGATTGATTTTTCCTTGTTTTTAGATCCAAGGGGTTTGGATCTGTATTCACCAGGGAATTGGTGAAAGGTTTCTCAAGGCTTACCAGGGAAGGGAATCCCTTTGGGAATGGTGGCAGCGGACCAGATCCAAGCTGGTAGTTAAGCTTAGAAGTCTTCATGCAGGCCCCCACATTTGTACCCTAAAGTTCAAAGTGGGGAAGCAGCCTTGACAGATGTATTCAGTTTCCAATTAACATTCATGAGGTTTAAAATTACGTTTTTGGCTTGTAACACAATTTTATTTGATAGGAAAAAATTAACACTGCAATTCAGTTCTGCCCAAATTGTATGGGTATTGGAGAGTTCCTACAGCATATGGGTTAAGTTTAGTACCTACTACATCACAGTGCCAACATTTGTCTGACTAAGTGGCACCTGTTTTGAACAGCCTAAGAGGGGTCTAATGCATCTTCCATGTGTTTTTTTTTTTTTTTTTTTTTTTGCTAGATTAATCTTAAATGGAGGTCCAAGGAGCAGTTCGGAGCACTGGCTAAAATTGGTTTCCATTGGTTAGCAGAAAATAATTGGCCTAGTTCCTCCTCCCATTTCTTTTTAGGGGATCTGTGTTTGGTCGAAATTTTCTGGCCAAATAAGCATATAGTGTCGCCAAAGGTCTTGGCTATCTGGGGAAATTAAAGCAGCTCAGGTGGGCCAACCAGATGGGAGGTGGCATGTTTAAATTGCATTTATTCCTACTCCTTCTTAGTCTCTAGATTGATCCTTTCTTTAATATTGTAAAAGGTAGGAAAATATCATTTTCAATAAATTAACTGATGGTCAAAATCCCTTTCCTAATCACAATCTGGCCAAATGATGGGGTTGCCTGCCAGACAGAGTTTCAGTTATCCCAGATAAAAGCCTTGGTATGCAGAAGGGAGTGATTGACTCTCTCAATATCCAAGTTCTGATCAAGAAGCAGAGGCAAAAGTGCTGGGAGCATGGTGGATAAAAATTCCACAGGCCTTCCATTTTCCAGACTCTGGGAGACCACAATTCTCAGATTATTTCTCCTTGATCTTCCCTCAAGATCATTAACCTTCTTCTACAGTGCTTTAATAGTTCTTTCCTGTTGCTTTGTAGTAGTATGCCTAGTACTCACTGTGTCTTCTACTGAGGAGATTCTGTTCTCAGCTTCCTCTAGTTCTGATGCCAAGGCTTGCAAATTAGCTTAAAGTGTGCTAGTAATATTTTTGATCTCAGTTATGATTTCAGATATTTTTCTCAAGATAGTCTGTTCACTTGATGTTTCAGTCCATAATTTCATCTAGTCTGTGAGGGGTAGCCTCTCCCTGGTCAGCCATCCAAGCTGCAAGAGAGTTGTCTGACAGCTCCTGCTTTTTAGCATTTTGTAGAAAGTCTGGAGATCGTGCAACATCCATAATGGTGTTAAATTGAAAGAAAAGAGTTGTAGAATAGTATCTGACCAAAAATTAGATTGGGGGGGGGCAGAAAAAGCAATTCAGTTGCTGATGGTTGTGGATTTTAGGAGGTGGGGAAAGGAACTGTAAAGCTGTGCAAGCATCATCCCTATGCTCAGGTCACTACAGGAGACAACAGCAGCTGGGGCTTCCCCACTTAGATGGCCCATCCCCCCCCAGCATTGGTAGCCTAGGCCAGGGGAGAGAGCCAATGAACCAAGGGAACTGGCTTCAGCGTGTATGTGTGTGTTTATGCACATCTGTGTTTTGCTCCCCAAATATAGCAGTTAGACTACATTTATGTGCAGAACTAACAGACCAGCACAACAGAAAGAACCTTTAATAACTACACTTCTACCAGACAGATCTTTGAAGAAATGAGCCACCGATTTAAGTAAATTCAGAAGATGTCATTACATGCTCATAGAGGACTATTTTTCCAAGTGTCTAGAAAAAATGTACTTGAAAGGCATAATATATTGCAATGTTATCGAGAAATTGAAATGCACTTTTGCTCACTTTGGTATTCCAGAATAACTAGTGACAGACAATGGATCACATTACACCATAGCAGAATTTATGTCATTCCAAACAAAATATGTTTTTGATCATATTACTAGCAGCCCACATTACTCACAAGTGAATGGAGACGCTGAGAGAACTGTACAGACAGCCACGAAAAACCTACAGGAGGAAGACCATTCCTGGCTCTTCTGAACAACAGCTCAACAATAGCAGTTACTGGATATAGCCCAGCACAACTCCTGATGAGATGACAACTCAGAGTCTTTCCCAAAGTCAGAACAGTAGCTCTATCTCCAAAGTAGCTAGACATGAAGAGAGTAGCCAAATCAGATGAAAGGCAAACAAAACTTACAAACACTTTTACAACAGACATTACTCAGAAAACTGCCAGGTCTAGAACCCGGTGACCATGTTTGAGTCAAACTCGATGGAGAAAAAGGATGTCCAGCTGTCATAAAGGAAAAGAATTCATCACCCAAATCATATGCGATCAAGACTAACAATAAAGAGTTCAGCAAAAACCATCACCATCCACAGTTTGTTCCTCAGAAGGAAAAAAAAAACAATTAGAGAAAACTATACAGATGTCAGATGCAGAACAACAAAGATTCAAAACCAACCATATATAGTCATTGCAACCAATGGACAGCCAGATGACCAAGTTGTTATGTTTTTGGATCATGTAATTAGTAAACCAATACAATTCAGAAATAGTTAACAGACTGATGCATCCTGAACTTTAAAGAGCGCATGATAACATATATTTTGTAAATGGTAGGAATGTAAAACATAAAGGGGGATATGTAATGGAATGCTAAACTGTATACTGTTCAGCCACTAGGTTGCATAAATCTATGCAAAATTCATAACCACCATGTCATGGTAGAGCAAGGATCCAAATTCCTGTCCTTTGTCTAATGACATGAGGGAAAACGTTGGTTAACAAGCTGTATTAGATCTTCATCAAAAATCACACATGATCTAATATGCTCTTTCATTGAGTCCTCTACAGTAAAAAAACCTACATATGTGTTAAGTGGCTCTGAAGTGGCTGGATTGTGTAGTAGCAAGACTTTAGTCAGTTTCATAGTGTATCATAAGGGAGAAACAGCAAAATCTATCAGAGTATTTCAGAATACAAAATGCTTTTATGTACCTACTGGAGTCAGGATAGATTCATATTTCAACAAATGTATAGACAGATACTGAAGAAGGTGTTCCATGCCAGTAGGAGAATATTGAGCAAAATATTTTGTTATTAAGACTCAGATGTTTTCTCTGTCACATTTAAAATATAAAGTAAAAGTTGCATTTCACTCAATAAAAATGCCACAATACATTAACTCAGATTCTTTCTGCTCTGCTTCTCTTGTATAAGACAACAAATCTAGTGTTAGGGTAATTCTGCTATTGAAATGGACCCCTCCCATTAAACAGGCTCCACTATCCAAAATAAGATGAACCAACACATTTTTTAGATCACATCTCAGAGCATCTAAGTTCCTAAAGTTTCATTTTTTTTATTCTTGCAGACACTGGCTGAGGGTTCCTGGTGACTGAAAGCCTCCCAGTGTGGGGGTTGTGGTACAATGGGCCTGCAACTGGATCTGGGCAGGGAACTGTTCTCTTCTCCCACAAGAATTTGATATTTAAAAAACAAACTAACAAAACCAAACCACATGACCTGTCCAAAATTGGACAGAAGTAGAAACCTTGAAAGTTTTCATGAACCAAAAATAGGTTTCAGACTGGGGCAGTTGAAACATTTGGTTTTGATTTTGAAATTTTACTATAAGTTAACTAAGTCCAAAGAATCATAGAAGATTAGGGTTGGAAGAGACCTCAGGAGGTCATCTAGTCCAACCCCCTGCTCAAAGCAGAACCCACTCTAACCTCTCACAGGTTAGAGTGGGTTCACCCTCTTCTACAGGTTCTCAGCCTTGGGAACCATGAACAGCTAGGCTTTATTACCCCCTGCCAACATCAACCTTTCTGCCTTTTCTTGCTAGGGGATGTTGTTATACTCCCAGTCCTCCAACTCTTCATAGACCAGTGACTCCTAGGGCAGCACTGCCTGGAATCCCTTTCTGTTCAGTTCCCTCCATGCTTCCCTTGTCCCATGACTTCACTCATTTAGACTCATAGACTTTCACACAAGGAGGGACCATTATGATCATCTAGTCTTGCCTCCTGCACATCGCAGACCACAGAACCTCACCCATCCACTCCCACAATAGACCCATAACCTTTAAATCTCGATTTAAAGACTTCAAGTTACAGAAAATCCACCATTTACTCTAGTTTAAACCAGCAAGTGCCCCATGCTGTAGAGGAAGGCAATCCCACCCCAGGATCTCTGCCAATCTGACCTGGAGGAAAATTCCTTCCCTATCTCATATATGGCAATCAGTTAGACCCTGAGCATGTGGGTGAGACCCACCAGACAGACACCTGGGAAAGAATTCTCCGTACTTATTCAGAGCCCTACCCATCTAATGTCCAATCTCTAGGCATTGGAGATGTTTGCTAATAGCAGATGTGGATGGGCCATATGCCATTGTAGGTAATCTCATCATACCATAAACATAACAAGCTCAGTCTTGAAACAAGATCAGTTTTTTGCCCCACTACCTCTCTTAGAAGGCTGTTCCAGAACTTCACTCCTCCGATGGTTAGAAATCTTCATCTAATTTCAAGCCTCAACATGTTGATAGCCAGTTTATATCCATTTTTTCTGAGCCAACATTGACCCTTAACTTAAATAACTCCTCTCCCTCCCTTATGTTTATCCCTCTGTATTTATAGAGAGCAATCATATCTCCCTATAGTCTTTATTTTGTTAGGCTAAACAAGCAAAGCTATTTAAATCTCCTCTCATAAGGCAGGTTCTCCATTCCTCTGTTCATCCCAGTAGCCCTTTTCTGCACCTATTCCATTTAGAATTCATCTTTCCTAAACATTGGAGACCGGAACTGCACACAGTTTTGCAAATGAAGTCTCACCAGTGCCTTGTACAATGGCAATAATACTTCCCTATCTCTACTGGAAATACCTCGCCTAATGTTTTTATGTCTGTATAACATTGGCGGCTCATAGTTATCCTGTGCTTGACCAACACACCCAGGTCTTTCTCCTCTGTCACTGCCAACTGGTAAATCCCCAGCTCATAGCAAAAATTCTTGTGCATGATCTTGCACTTTGCACTATTAAATTTCATTGTATTTCTATTACTCCAGTTTTCAAGATTGTCCAAATCTTCTTGTATGATAGTCCAGTCCTTCTTCATATTGGCTATACCTCCCAACTTTGTGTCATCTGCCAATTTGATTAACACATTCCTTCTTTTGTGCCAGGGTCATTCATGAAAATTAATTAAAACTGGTTCCAAGACCAATCCTTGAGGAAGTCAGGGTATGACCACCACGTTTACAGATTCCTTAAAAAAACCTTGCTATTGGGCTTGCAATTTCATGTGCCAGTTCCTTTAATATTCTTGGATGGAGATTATCCAAGTCCCCCAATTTCATCCCAATAAGCTATTTGAGTTTGTTTCCCACTTCAGACTTGGTAATTTATTCTTCCCTTCCTTTCTCTTTGTTCCTATTAGCCATCCTGCCACTGCCCCCAAGTTCCTCACTACCCTTATTAAAAACTGAGGGAAAGTATTTGTTTGGGTGTTGGGCCATGCCTAGATTATCTTAAATCTTCACTCCATCCTCAGTGCTTAGCGGTCCCTCGTCTTTCCTGGTATTCTTTTTATTTATCTGTCTAAAAAACTTTTACAATTTGTTTTAATTTCCCTTGCAAGGCCCAGTTCTCACTTTGTCCCTACACTTTCTGACTAGCTTTCCTTGCTGATCCATTCTTTCTTCCATTCCTTGTAGGTTTTCTGCTTTCTCTTAACAACTTGTTTGAGAAGCCTATTCATGCAGCTTGGATTGCAACCCTTCTCTGAGTTTTTTTTTCCCCCTTGCTTGGGATGCAGGCTTCAGATAGAATTACTTTAAGTCAAAGATGCAGAAACTAAGCCCATTCAGATCCGTGAGTTCTTCAGTCCAGTCAACTTTTTAACTAATTCCCTTATATTTTTTTTAACGTTTGACCTTTTTAAATCAAGGACTCTAGTTGCAGATCTATTTTTATTATCCTTCCATTTAGTTTAAACTGAATTAACTTATGTTCACTCAAACAAAGGTGTCCTCTACAACCAGTTCTTCTATGAGGTTCTAGCTACTTGCCAATCCTAAATCAAAAATGAGATAATCTCTTGTTGATTTTGTGACTATTTGGTGAAGAAATCTGTTCTCTCTCCCATCCAGGAATATGTGGGCCCTACCACTATTAGTAGCATTTGTCCTCCAATCTATATCTGGGAAATTAAAGTCTCCCATAATTACACAATTCCAAATAACATTTGTTTAATTAAAAATAGTAAAAGTATATCTATCCATATTCAAAATTAATCCTAGGGGTGTGTAGCAGACCCCAAATACTATCACCATGGAGCTTCTGTTACCATTCTTCCCCAAAGTGATTTTGACCCAGAGGGAGTCTAATTCATCCATTCTATCACTGTTTATTTCTTTACAAGTCTACTTTGTCAGTAACTAGGATGACCAGATGTCCCGATAAAATCGGGACCATCCCGATTTTGAACTGTTTGTCCCACGTCCTGACCAATCTGTGGTCGGGACGCAATTTTTGTCCTGATATTTTGCGCCGGGTTTTTTTTTTTTTTACTCTCGGCCGGCCAGCAGCACTCAGCTTTTTTTTTTTATATACACACACACACTGAAACAGTGCAAGTCTCAGTGATTTAAGCAGGAATTGGATTGATAGTGAAACTTACAAAGGCAGCTGACTGAACAGCTATGGCTCTTAACAAGCATCTTAACTGTTAATTAGCCAGTTATTGGGGTAACCGGTTTTATGAATGAATATTGTTTCATTCATAAAACTTTACTTATGAAGTTACATTAATAAAGAGAACAATTGAAAACAATTTCATTCATCAGTTCTACATTGTCCCCCTTTTGACCCTTCAATCCAGGGGTATTGAATGGGTCACACTTTATGTAATTGTTTTAAGGCAGAACCAACATAACATTAGGATTACTAATAGGACATTGATGGGATGAAAAATTATATTTAGAACTGCTGACCAGGTGGGCTGCTCCTACAACACTGTGCCCCTTTATTTATGATTATTACAGCAGTTGTTGTTATTGTAGGGCACAGGTGATCTGTTGCAAACAAACCAAACAATCATAATTATAATAATTGGGAATACAATAAAACCATTACCATTACAATAATTGGGTACATTGACAAACAAGACGAGGCCCAAGTTTGATGCTGCAATAGCCATCAAACAATAAAAGTCACTGAGGTCAGGACCTTCTTAAGCACACACAACAAATAAGATTTTGTAGGAGTACCACAGTTGTTATGCAAAGTTAAGCTGATTTGGACTTAAACTAACATTTAGTTGCTAAAATTTTGCAGAATTTCCTATTTTTAACAGTTGTTTTCAAGAGGTTTCTGGGGACCTGAAAGATGGGGCCCTACAATCATGGGCCAAGGTTTTACAGGTTATGGGGGCCCAAGAACTACCCTTTAGGGCTTGAGGAAGTAGAACCAGAGTGCCAAGAGGAAAGTGTGGAATTAACAATACAACCAAATGTAACTAACAATACAAATGTATTAATAACAAAAATTAACAACAAAATGACTATTAGAGAACCTAACAAAAAATAAACCTGATGCATTGGGGACCAAAGTTTTTTGGAAACAAGTGGTGATTGATAAATTGGATGGACATGGGGGAAGTAGAGAGAGGAAAAGACATTTGCCCTGTCTAGTGTAGTATCCCCTCTTTTTCTGGACCCAATGCTAGCACAGGACACCACTAGAGACAGACACAGAACATGCAACACAGAACACTGAACACAGACTTTGTCATGACACTATAACCATGGTATTTTATAACTCTTCAGCTGGTACCAGCTCTCCTGATGTTCTGGTTAAGAGCCTGAAAGATAGAAGCTTGGAAACAAATTAGCACAGTGCTTCCACCATGGCAGAACCTGCTTAGTCTCTGCCACAGTGTGTTTGGTACTTGGGGCTGCACAAATGCTAATTAAGTGATGCATTTTTTGTGAGTGTAAATCCTCCCTTTCTCTCAGTAAAAGGACGTTAACACTCCATCTAGAAAAAATTTTCTGTTTTAAAATCTCCAGCCATTTTGCCATGGCCTGGAGATCTGAGGCAGAAGCAGGCACTGTTGTTAACTGTTTCAATGGCATTTTGGCGCTGGGAGGAGGAATTTACCCAAATATCCCCCTTCCCAATCTCCAGAGGGGTCCCAAAGGTCTGTCCCCTTCTGGGGTCTCAAATGTTTCTTCTCCTGATGTTACTGCTGCTGTAAGATTTGAGAGTGCTGTTTTAACTCTCTGTACCCAACCTGTTTTCCAGTTTCTCTATCTGTTGCTTGCCTGGGCCCGATCCTGCTTTTTTCAATAAACAGTTTCTTTCCATGGGCACAAGCCTTGTTCCACTACCAATTTAGCAAGGAGGGTGGGCTTTTCAACTAGCCCCCACCCTTCCTGGTCCCGTTTCTTAAACATTTTCTTTAAAATTGTGAAATTACCACAATATTACTTACAAAAAAAACAAAACAAAACAAACATAAACCACACTACACTGCCCAAACTCCTATATCCTTCAGAGTTTGGTTTAACAGAACAAGATCCATATCTTATGTTTTTAACCCACTCTGGGCCAGAGGGAGAGACACTAAGCTTCCCTCTGTATTGCTCGGCCTTCTACCACCGAGAGTTCATACACCAAAAATAAAAACTCCTCCCAGGGGCAGAGCGAGAAACCCTAAGTTCTCCCCTTATGCTCAGGCATGCTACGACTGAGGGTGTATGCACCTTTTCTTGAACATTTTTAAAAGCTTGTTCAAACTTTCCGGTCGCTCCTGATATCATTCTGCAAGTGACACAGCCTAGATTCTGAAATCGTAGCTTATTAAATTTCCTCGTCACACCTGACACCGGTCAGTGAGTGACACAGCCTAGATTCTGAAATCATAGCTTATATTTGTTATTTTTCTGCTACCTATCCGGAGGCCAGCAGGTTTGGTTAACCAGATTGTATTATGCTAAGTTTACTTGGTGGTGTACACACCAATGTTTACAATAACTGAGGCATTTTACCAATATTCCCCCTTTTGCAATTCTCCACCAAAATGTTATACCAATAAAAACTAGCAGGATCTTATTAAAGGGGACAAGATAAAGATGCCACATTTATTATGATAACAATTTGATTTATGACCAATAACTAATATCTTAATCCTTATACACACACATTATACATCTGTGTGTGAATGTGTGTGTGTGTGTGTGTATAGGTATTATACACACACACGCACACACACATTCACACACACACACATCCATCAGATGTTCTGCAGCTGCTGCATAGTTACCAGTCCTGCCTGAGTCTATGGCTTGAGTTTGCAGCTTGGGCTCGTAGCTTGTGGCGGCTAACTGGCCAGGAAAGCTGGGCACAAGGATGAGCTGGGTCTCTGTTGGGCATGCACCAATACCCTTCCATGTTGGCAACAGAATGTTACCCTCCTCCAAAGTTTTCCATCTCACCCATCCTTTTTGTAGGCTTTAGTTTGAATCCAGAGTCTATAGGTCTTGCTGTGTCACGCTGCCTCTGGGTTTGGTGGTTGATCACCCGTCAATTGCAGACATGACTTTGAGCCTCGGACCGGGCTTTGATCTTCCTTCTATTGTACCTTTTCTTTTTAGGGGGGATTCTTCTTACTTTGTTAGGGCTCTTGTCTGCATCTTCAGCCTTTGGTGTTTGAACTCTATTTAATCAGGACAGGCTGGGGCTGGAGGTTGATTCCATCATCCATACATATCTCATTCACACATCTAAACTAAACTAATAAGATTACAGCAGGGTTTGCAAAAATGAAGGTTGCAGCAAGCCCTTACAAAATGGAGTACACGTTTTAAAATGGGGTTTGAATTACAATATGGCAAACAGTGAACAGAAGTTACAATATAGACAAGTATAATGGATGGCAAACAGTGAACAGAAGTTACACTGTAGGCAAGTGTAATAAATGGTGAACAGAAATTACAGTACTGAAACAGTTCAAGTCTCAGTGATTTAAGCAGGAATTGGATTGATAGTGAAACTTACAAAGGCAGCTGACTGAACAGCTATGGCTCTTAACAAGCATCTTAACTGTTAATTAGCCAGTTATTGGGGTAACTGGTTTTATGAATGAATATTGTTTCATTCATAAAACTTTACTTATGAAGTTACATTAATAAAGAGAACAATTAAAAACAATTTCATTCATCAGTTCTACACTGCAAAGGAATATACCTCCTGCAACTTCCACATCCAGTCATCTTTATTGTCTCATCTATTCCTCAGATAACTACCACTGCTGCCTCTGTAGCTGTCAGAGCCTTACCTCCTAAGCTTCTGTGAAGGAAGGAAGAAAAAAAACCCACACTCCCCCAAACTCTCCTGTTTACAGCTCTGTTTGCTGGCTCCTCTCAGGGACTGTAGAGACCGGTGACTTCTTCCCTGGCAACTGAACTGCAGTAATAAGAACATAAGAATGGTCATACTGGATCAGACCAAAGGTCCATCCAGCCCAGTATCCTGTCTACTGACAGTGACCAATGCCAGGTGTCCCAGAGGGAGTGAACCTAACAGGTAATGATCATGTGATCTCTCTCCTGCCATCCATCTTCATCCTCTGACAGAGCTAGGGACACCATTCCTTACCCATCCTCACTAATAGCCATTAATGGACTTAACCTCCATGAATTTATCTAGTTCTCTTTTAAAACCTGCTATAGTCCTAGCCTTCACAACCTCCTCAGGCAAGGAGTTCCACAGGTTGACTGTGCACTGTGTGAAGAACTTCCTTTTATTTGTTTTAAACCTGCTACCCATTAATTTCATTTGGTGGCCCCTAGTTCGTGTATTATGGGAACAAGTAAATAACTTTTCCTTATTCACCTTCTCCACACGACTCATGATTTTATATACCTGTATCATATCCCCCCTTAGTCTCCTCTTTTCCAAGCTGAAAAGTCCTAGCCTCTTTAATCTCTCCTCATATGGGACCCGTTCCAAACCCCTAAGCATTTTAGTTGCCCTTCTCTGAATCTTTTCTAATGCCAGTATATTATTTTTTTTGAGATGCGGAGACCACATCTGTATGCAGTATTCAAGATGTGGGTGTACCATGGATTTATATAAGGGCAATAAGATATTCTCTGTCTTATTCTCTCTCCCTTTTTTAATGATTCCTAACATCCTGTTTGCTTTTTTTTGACTGCCGCTGACACTGCGTGGATGTCTTCAGAGAACTATCCTCGATGACTCCAAGATCTCTTTCCTGACTTGTTATAGCTAAATTAGCCCCCATCATACTGTATGTATAGTTGGGGTTATTTTTTCCAACGTGCATTACTTTACATTTATCCACATTCCATTTCATTTGCCATTTTGTTGCCCAATCACTTAGTTTTGTGCGATCTTTTGAAGTTTCTTCACCGTCTGCTTTGGTCTTAACTATCTTGAGCAGTTTAGTATCATCTGCAAACTTTGCCACCTCACTGTTTACCCCTTTCTCCAGATCATTTATGAATAAGTTGAATAGGATTGATCCTAGGACTGACCCTTGGGGAACACCACTAGTTACCCCTCTCCATTCTGAAAATTTACCATTTATTCCTACCCTTTGTTCCCTGTCTTTTAACCAGTTCTCAGTCCATGAAAGGACCTTCCCTTTTATCCCATGACAGCTTAATTTACGTAACAGCCTTTGGTGAAGGAACTTGTGAAAGGCTTTCTGGAAATCTAAGTACACTATGTCCACTGGATCCCCCTTGCCCACATGTTTGTTGACCCCTTCAAAGAACTCTAATAGATTAGTAAGACACGATTTCCCTTTACAGAAACCCCGTTGACTCTTGCTCAACAATTTATGTTCTTCTATGTGTCTGACAATTTTATTCTTTACTATTGTTTCAACTAATTTGCCCGGTACTGATGTTAGACTTACCGGTCTATAATTGCCAGGATCGCCTCTAGAGCCCTCTTTAGATATTGGCGTTACATTAGCTATCTTCCAGTCTTTGGGTACAGAAGCTGATTTAAAGGACAGGTTACAAACCATAGTTAGTAGTTCCGCAATTTCACATTTGAGTTCTTTCAGAACTCTTGGGTGAATGCCATCTGCTCCTGGTGACTTGTTACTGTTAAATTTATCAATTAATTCCAAAACCTACTCTAGTGAGACTTCAATCTGTGACAATTCCTCAGATTTGTCACCTACAAAGGATGGCTCAGGTTTGGGACTCTCCCTAACATCCTCAACCATGAAGACTGAAGCAAAAAATTCATTTAGTTTCTCCGCAATGACTTATCGTCTTTAAATGCTCCTTTTGTATCTCGATCATTCAGGGGTCCCACTGGTTGTTTAGCAGGCTTCCTGCTGCTGATGTACTTAAAAAACATTTTGTTATTAGCTTTTGAGTTTTTGGTTAGCTGTTCTTCAAACTCCTTTTTGGCTTTTCTTATTACATTTTTACACTTAATTTGGCAGTGTTTATGCTCCTTTCTATTTACCTCACTAAGATTTGACTTCCACTTTTTAAAAACGGAATCTGAATAGCTGAGGTCATCTTTGACCACTGCAGCACAGCAGCTCATGTCCATACCAACTATGTCGAGGTTTATGCCTTATGCCACAGACAGGGCCTCATTATGCCTGTTGGTACAGCCATTGTTATTACTTCAGGGTGAAGACCCTCATGTGGCACCGCCTCATCTATTCAGATTGTCAGCACTAGGATGTTCTTCTCTGGGGCCACCAGCTTTGAGCTTGGTACCACCTTCTTCCACATCCTCAGGCCCAATTCTGGATCTTCCAGGACACATATTGACAGCTGCTAGAAAGCCATCTATGCTTCCCACAGCACCATGTCCCCAAAGATCTCAATCTCGGTTGATGAGGCCTCATTGGAATCTGAAGTAGGCTTTTGGGTATCCTACTACCAAGAGTTGAGACCTGCCTATCGTTCCCTCTCTAAGCAGCGGGGCTTTGAATAGAGTTCTGCCAAGGTTTGGGATACTTGGGCCAGACACGCCTGGGGTCCAGTACAGTACCAGCCCTCTCAGTGGATCTACTGGATGCCCTGGGGGATGGCCCCAGCATCCAGATTGACATTGGGCCTTGTACAAATATCTCCCCCTGTAGGGGACCTTCTCCTGCTGGTACTGAAGGCCTGTGACTCTCTTGGTCTGTATTAAATACGATGAACTTCAATAAGGAGAAATAAGTACTATACCTAGGAAGGAATAATCATTTGCACAAATACAAAATGGGAAATGACTATCTAGGAAGGAGTACTGCAGAAAAGGATCTGGGGGTTATAGTGGGTCACAAACTACATATGAGTTAACAGTGTAACACTGTTGCAAAAAAAGTAAACATCACACAGGGATGTATTAGCAGAAGTGTAAGCAAGACAAAAGAAATAATTCTTCCACTCTACTTAGCACTGATAAAACTTCCAGTTCTGGGCACCACACTTGGGAAAGATGTGGACAAATTGGAGAAAGTCCAGAGGAAAGCAACAAAAATTATTAAAATTCTAGAAAACATGACATAAGAGAAAAAATTGAAAAAAATTGGTTTAATCTGGAGAAGAGAAGACTGAGGGGACACATAACAGTCTTCAGGTATGTAAAAGGTACACTAAAATTTCATACAGACAATGACTTGTTTATAGTGCTCTATATATTGTACACTGAAATGTAACTACAATATTTATATTCCAATTGATTTATTTTATAATTTATTGTAAAAATGAGAAAGTAAGCAGTTTTTCAGTAACAGTGTGCTGTGACACTTTAGTATTTTTATATCTGATTTTGTAAGCAAGTAGTTTTTAAGTGAGGTGAAATTTGTACGCAAGACAAATCAGACTCCTGAAAGGAGTACAGTAATCTGGAAAGGTTGAGAACCACTGGTCTAGATAATACTTAATCCTGCCTTAGTACAGGAGATTGGACTAGATGACCTATTGAGGTCCCTTCCAGTTCTACATTTCTATGATTCTATGATTATTTTCCAATCAGCCTTCACAAGAAGGTACAAGAGTTATCTCAGCTTGCTCCAGAGCTGGTTTCAGTACCACAAGATGAGTGTCAGGAGTCATCCAAAACAAATAAGGCTTCACATACCTTTAAGTGAGAGCTTCAGGAGTCCTTTGGTCTCTACACTCCAGCTATGAAGAAGATCAAATATGGTCCTCAATACCAGCCTAGATAGCAGTACTACCCCTTCCATCAGGCTGGCCAATCTCAGAAGAGGCCAAGGTCCCAGAGGAGAAGACTGCTGCCTTTCACATTCTTGGTCTCTTCTTCTAGGCATCCTCAGGACTTCAAGCAGCAATTTTGACTCTTATGTTGAAGACAGCATTCTACCTGACCTGGATCTCATTGGCCATTCCCTACCTTTCCAGGACAGATTATCCCATTTCCTGTATGTGTGGCAATCCATCATCTGGGACAAATAGGCTGCTAAGCATGGCGGAATCAGGATATAACCTGTATTTCCTTTCTATACCCTCTGCCTCCCCCTGTTAGGGACTCCTCTCATGAGTCTGTGCTAAGACAAGTAGATGCTCTGCGTTCTTTGGGAGCCATAGGAGAAGAGCCCTTCTTCATTGGGTCAGAGGGTGGTTGTTATTTCTTATATTTTCTAATACCCACAGTCAGAAGAGGTCTCAACCCATATTAGAGCTTTGGAACCTCAACAGATACATCAAGAAGATAAAGTTCCATATGGTATCTCGGGCTACAATTATCTCTTTCCTAGATCCAGAAGACTGGTATGCTGCCCTCGACATACAGGATGCATGTGACATTTCTATTTTTTGATGATCTGGAAGGATTCTACACAATTCTAGTATTACCAGTCCCAGGCACGAGCGGCAAACAGCAGCTGAGGTGAAGGAACAAATCATCCTCGAGCAATTAGTGCACATCTTCCCGACTCAGGGGAAGGTGTGGGTGTTACGGCACCGACCCCAAACTCTGAGCGTGGCTGTCATGCTTATGGAGAACTTTCTAGAGGTGGAGGCCCCAATAGGACCGGCAGCCTGCCCCCCAAATTCTGGACCCGGCACTCAGAAACTTGAAAGGGGGCCCATCTCCAAAGCAAACACACCATCCTGTGCCCGATGACGAGAGGGCAGCGGGACCAATTTTTCCCGACACCCGCACTCTGCATCTGGATGCTTGACCCAACCACCGGGCCCCAGCCAACCCCGTGGCCCCCCTGGTGCCCTCACGCAGCCGGGGCACACAGAGGTAGGACCTTGCTTTCGGTGTGACGAGTACGGGCATCTGCAAAGGATTGACTGCGGCGATGGACTGCGACTTTGGCTGGGTGTATGGTGGGGAGCACCTGGCCTGTCCGTCCTCGGTGGCCAAAGTGATGGCCCCCATGGAAGTCGCCAGGACCCACGTTATTGGTCTAATTGATTCAGGCTGTGGGCAGACTCTTGTCTGCCAAGCGCTCCTCCCGGACGCTGAGTGGACCATTAGGGTGGTAAGGATTCAGTGTATACATGGAGACGTGAAACTGTACCCCACGGTTTAGGTCCCTATCTCGGTGAACGGAGCAACTCAGTTAATGAACATGGCAGTGGCCTCATCCCTTGCCTATCCGGTTATTCTGGGCCGCGACTGGCCAGACTTCGTGGAGATGCTCTGATCCCTACCCACAGAAGAGGCATTCGAGGGAACTTCATCTGAGAGAGAGACAGGCCCCGATGTGAGGGCCGGCCCCAGTGTTGCCCCAGTTCTCACATCCGGGCAGGACGGCCAGGAGATGGAGGGCCCCCTTTCAGACACTGTAGACTTTAGCTGAGATCGAAGGGAGGACCCTATGCTCCTGATTGCCTATGAGCAGCTGGCATGTGTGGATGGGGAGGTCGTGGAGGCCCAGCGGGCTATCCAATGGCCTAGGCTTGAACTCAACCATGATCAGCTCTACCATGTTGATCAAAACCCTCAAATCCAAGAGGTCCGGACCCAATTCATGGTTCCCCGCATTCATCAGCGGGCTGTCCTGACGCTGGCACATGACATCCCGGCTGCAGGCCATTTAGGACCGGAGAAAACCATGGCTAGGATCCTGGCCAAGTTCTTCTGGCCCAGCATTCACTGTGAGGTGAAGGATTACTGTGTGTCGTGCCTGGACTGTCAACATGCCGTGCCAGCGTCCAGAAGGCCCCCCTACCCCCTTGCCAATCGTGGGAGTACCATTTGAGTGGGTATCGATGGACCTGGTAGGACCCTTTCCAAAAAGTAAGGCGGGCCATCAATATATCCTTGTCCTGATGGACTACGCCACCCGCTTCCCCAAGGCCATCCCCTTAAGAAGTATCACCACCCGCACTATCACAGCGGAGCTCATGAAGATCTTCGCCAGGGTGGGCCTCCCTCGGGAGATACTCACTGATCAAGGAACCACCGCTAAGCTGTTCCGTCAGGTATGTGCCCTGCTGGGGATTAAGAAACTGCAGACCTTAGTCTACCATCCCCAGACTGACGGGTTGGTCGAACGTTTTAACTGGACCATGAAGGGAATGTTGCAACGCTTCCCCACCCAGGTCCTCCACCAGTGGGATCAATTGCTACCACTGGCAATTCAAGAAGTTCCACAGGCTTCCACGAAGTTCTCCCCATTTGAGCTCCTCTATGGGTGATGACCCCATGGGGTATTGGACCTCTTGAGAGAAACTTGGGAATGCATCCCGTCCGCAACGCAGGGTCTCTTACAATACGTCTTACAGCTGCAGGGATGGCTGGCATGGGCAGGCTCGTGAGGGAGAACTTAAAAACAGCCCAAAGAGCCCAGGGACCAGCACTATAATCGGGGTGCCCAGGCCTGATCATTTGCACCAGGGGACAGAGTCCTCCTGCTCCCCTCAGAGGAATCAAAACTTTTTGCCCACTGGCAGGGCCCATATGAGGTCCTCTGCCGAGTGGGACCTATCACCTACAAAACCCGGCAACCTGGTCGCCACAAGGAAAAACAGATTTATCATGTACATCTCTTAAAGCCCTGGAGGGAACGGGAAGGACTACTAATTGCCCCGTACCCCCCGAAACAGACCTCGGGCCACAACCCCCCGAGGAGTCAGATAATGGGGAGCCCCAGCTAGCAGAGATGCTCA
This sequence comes from Trachemys scripta elegans, assembly GCF_013100865.1. NCBI lineage: Eukaryota > Metazoa > Chordata > Testudines > Emydidae > Trachemys > Trachemys scripta. The sequence continues at coordinate 121,183,685 of NC_048299.1, read as the reverse complement.
CCGCCGAGCAGTGAGAACAGGCCCTATGCTTAGTGAGGGCATTCCCCAAGACATTCACCACGAAACCCGGGTGGACTACGCTCGCCTACCATGCGATCCAGACTGACCCCGGGGTGGTGGTCCAAGAGACAACCCAGCCATTGCCTAGGTGAATGTGGGAGGCCATAGAGGAGGAAGTCCAGGTAATGTTGGAGCTGGGTGTTATTGAGCACTCCCAGAGTGAATGGCGGAGCCCCATCGTCCTCGTCCCAAAGCCAGATGGGAGCCGGCGGTTTTGCATTGACTTCCAAAGAATCAATGCCATTTCAAAGTTTGACACCTATCCAATGCCCTATGTTGATGAGCTCCTTGACCGGCTTGGGGAGGTCTGTTACACTGCTCTACAGCCAAAATGCTTCTGAAATAAATGTAGTCAAACTTTACTAATTTAACCATCAGGGGCTCGTTCACCTGCACATCTACCAATGTGATATATGCCATCATGTGCCAGCAATGCCCCTCTGCCATGTACATTGGCCAAACCGGACAGTCTCTACACAAAAGAATTAATGGACACAAATCTGACATCAGGAATCAAAATACTCAAAAACCAGTGGGAGAACACTTTAACCTGTCTGGTCATTCAGTGACAGACCTGCGGGTGGCTATATTACAACAGAAAAACTTCAAAAACAGACTCCAACGAGAGACTGC